>NC_045558.1:125474439-125536939 GCF_009769535.1 Thamnophis elegans | reverse complement strand
GGAGCCCAGAGGGGCACCAGATCAGCGAGCAGAGGCCTTGTGGAGGTAGAGAGAGAGAGAGAAAGACTCACAGTGAGTACTACGATGGCGGATGCCACGAGGAGCAAAGGAGCCAGGGTTCCAGTCATCAAGAGATTCCTTAGGGCAGCGGCCAGCCTCCAGTTTCCCACCTGGAACCTTTCCACGGTTCTCCAGGCACTCCTGGAGCCACCCTTCAAAACTCTTAGGGAGGTTACCCTTCAACTTCTCACCCTCGAGGTTGTCTTCCTTTTGGCCATCACCTCGGCCAGGAGGGTTTCTGAGCTTAAAGCTCTTCCTTCTAGGGCCGACCTCTGTACCTTCCACAATAACAGGGTCATCCTCAGACTTCACCCGGCCTTCATGCCGAAGGTCAATTCCCCCTTCCACAAGGGACAAGAGATCATTCTCCCAGACTACTTCCCTCACCCTTCCTCTGAGAGGGAAAAGTCCAGGCATCGCCTAGACGTTAGAAGGGCCCTGCACATTTACCTCAAGCGCACAGCCCCTTTCAGACGGTGGGAGGCACTCTTTGTCTCCTACCACATGCCTGCCAAAGGCACCAAGGTTTCACCTACCACCATCAGCAGGTGGATTAAGCTGGCCATCTCCAAGGCCTACGAGGCCCAAGGCAAAAGCTTCCTTCTCCCAAATAGCCCAGCGTCTCTCAGTGTCGGTTAGCTTACAAGAGGTGTAAGCGCAGGGTTGTAATTTCCCTTGTGCATTTGCCTGAAGCAGTACTGTCCCCACTGCCACATCACTAGCATCAGCCTGGACCACAAAAGGTGCATCCATGTCTGGGTGTTTTAGGACAGGTTCCTCTGCAAACAGGCATTTTAATTTCTCGAAAGCAGCCTGACACTCCATAGTCCAGTTCAAAGGCTTGCTAGGTTTGGGCCTTGCCCCTCCTTTTGACTTTAGGAGGTTAGTGATTGGTAGAGTGATCTTAGCAAAAGAGGGAATAAATTGACAATAGAAGTTAGCAAACCCCTAAAAGCTCTGTAATTGTTTACTTGTGCGTGGGGCTTCCCATTCGGTGACAGCTTTAACTTTGCCGGGTCCATCTCTATCTTTGTGGGAGATTCTATAGCCCAGGTAATCCAACCTCTCCTGATGAAATTCGCACTTGGACAATTTGGCATATTGTTCTGCTGCACGTAGTTTCTTGAGAACTGTGCGAACAAGCTTCACGTGTTCTTCACATGTTTCCGTGTAAATAAGGATATCGTCTAGATAGACCATCATGCCTTTGTAAACTTGGTCATGTAAAACTTCGTTAGTTAACTGCATGAAGACTGCTGGCACCCCCTGGAGGCCAAACGGCATTACTCGAAATTGGAAGCAACCAAGGGGGCAATTGAATGCAGTCTTCCACTCGTCCCCCTTCTTAATTCTGACCCGATAGTATGCTTCCCGCAGGTCCAATTTAGTGAAAATCCTCCCCTTTCCTAGTTGCACAAGCATGTCCTTCATCAGTGGTAAAGGGTAGAGGTTTTGGGCAGAAATGCAGTTAAGATTTTTAAAATTAACACATAAACGAAAGGAGTTATCCTTCTCTCTGAATAACACTGGGGCTGTAAATTTGGGTCTTGCTGGTTCAATGAAGCCCCTTTCCAAGTTTTTATCAATGAATTTTCTCAGTTTGTCCATCTCCCTAGGGGTCATTGAATAAATTTGGGGTTTTGGGAGCTTCACCCCAGGTAGAATATCAATGGTGCAATCGGTGGCCCTGTGAGGGGGCAACTTATCAGAAGATTTTTCACTGAAAACATCTTTCAGGTCCCAATATTCCTTCGGGATCCTTTCCTCCCCCTCAATTCTTTCTTGCCCTCTGGCTGCCAGTTTGGGGCCAGCTTTATCTGGCTCCGGATCCTCCATCCTCCCCTCAGGGGATGTGGCCGACTGAATTCGTAACCACCCATCTCTCCAGTTAGTGCGTGGGTTCCATTTACGGAGCCAGGGGAGTCCTAAAATAAGGGGCCGGTTCATTTCTGGGGCTACAATAAAAGTTATCATCTCCTGGTGGGTTCCCAATCACATTTTGATGGGCTCAGTAGGAAAATGAGCAGGACTGCCCCCCCCCCGCAATAGAGTGCCCCTAGATGACTCATCCCTCCATTCAGGAAGGAGCTTTGCTGAGTTCCAGCTTGCTCCTAAATTCCTGGAAAAGAATGAGAATCAGGGGCCTCAGTTAATTCAAGCTTTAAAAGTTTTTCAGCAGCTATAGAAGTTGGTAAAGCCCTTGTAAAAGAGGTTCTTAGTACTCAGTGGGCAAAATGCCAAAGAAATTGAAAAGTCTTTCATTGATTATATCATGCTTGAATTCATTGCTTATCAGGATGACTCATAAAATCAACCTAACTGGAGATTAAATGACCAAGCTGATGGGAATTTTTCTTAGGAAAGGAAATATAAGGTTAGGTAAGTTTATTTTTTTCCTAGATTAATATAGCTAATACCCCGGGATGGATCATAAAAGATGTTTTAAAAATGGTGAGAGGCCAGCTGATCCAAGCCAAAGAACATCCAGGAAGGTAATTGAAATCTCAGTTAAAGGGAAGGAAAAGAAAAATATTTGATAATGTGAGTATTCCAGTGTACAGAGAAAGCTTGTATCAGTACATTCCTGAAATTGAGAAAGTCAAATGAAATCGATATAATTTTTTGTTTCTTCCAAAAATCCATCCATTTATCATAGAATGTGTCACAGAATTTTGACCAGAATCAGATTTAGTGTTTGACCAAAACAAAAATGAAAACCCAGAAACCCAAATTATAAGCAGCTATATTGCTTTCAATGTATAGCAACAAATCCATATTTATCATATTTATTTTGCTGTTTCTTTCCCCGTCTACTTCAGAGCTTATATAAATGTATCTGGAAAATGTAGCTGGAAAAGTTCTTCCTGGATATAAAACAAGAGTGAAATGCCACTGAGAGTTGAGGATCCATATTCTGGGATCCATTGGGTACATAAAAAAGAAAATTGCAGATACGTAGTTATTTATTTTATTTATTTATTTATTTATTTAGTAGATTTATAGGCTGCCCAATCCTGGAGGACTCCGGGCAGCTTACAAAGCGAAAAAAAGAGTAATTAATAAAAAATAAAAGAAAACAATTTAAAACATAACACATGCACTCAATCTAATGGGGGCTGGACCTCAACAATGAGGTCAACAGCCCCAGGCCTGCCGGAATAGCCAGGTTTTAACAGCTTTTCGGAAGGCCATGAGAGTGGGCAAGGTCCGGATCTCTGGGGGTAGTAGTACCCATTGTCACCCATCTCTAGATTTGACACTACAAGAGGCAACAAACACACTGGTTTTCTTCACTGTTACCATATCTTGCATTGATTATATATAAATATTATTATTAAATGTCATATTGAACTGAATAGAAGGATTGGAAATATCATTCTGAAACAACTTTGGTTGGATATTTGGATAAAGATTTATCCACTGTCATCCTCTGATACACAAAGGGCTAAGTCTCATCTAAAATGCTCCAGTAAGTGAACAAAATCCTTATATTTTAACCTCTCATTTAGAACCATGCTGAAGAAGAAAGGGAATTGCATTTTATCACTCAGGATTGGGTCCAAGGAGCAATAATTAATTTTTATGGGAGAAAACTTCATTGAAAATTAAATTGAGATATATATTTTTTTGTCCTAAAGAACTTAGAGCTGTTTCATTCCCATTGCTTGGTGTTATAGTAACATTATGATTAGTTTACAAAACCCAACAAGATTTAAATGGAAGGCCATAATCTTTACTATTAAACTTCAGATATGGAACATATTGTTTTATTCTGTTTTCTTCCTCTCTCATCACTTGACATGCTGGTTAAAGTGATGGAATTGATGATTAGCAACCAGTAGAGTTTCTTGGATCCCTTTTACATTCTGGTCTGTAAGCAATCAGTTCTGAATAGTTTCATCCCACTCTTACTTTCTCTTTAGAGAAAGATATGTTAAGATATGGATCCATAAATGGAAAAAAACCCTGAAATCTGTCTTAGAAATATCCATAACTTTTTTGTATGGATTAAGTTTTTTGTAGATTAAGAAACTATCAATTCCTCCTCCAGTTTTCAAATCTGTGAAAAATACTCAAAACTGAGAAACTGTGTATGTTTGGAATATAGGCCATCTGGATGGAGATTGGTGATTCAAGCCTGAAATTTGTGAGGTATATGTGTTAAATTTACTTTACTTACAAATGCTTTCCATACAAAATGTTCTTCCATCTTTGGTTATTTATTTGTGATGGAATGTGCACTTGGAGAAGAATTGGTCCAGGAGTTCAGCAGCAGCATAGTTTGCTAGGGAGAATGTAATATATTACAGAAGCAACTCCAATTAATAGACAGTATGGAAAAGGAAGGAACAGGTTTAGGATGGTCACACCCTAGAATGTATCTATTTGCTTGTAAAGATATAGCTTTAGTCTGGCAAGATTCCGTCTATTAGGTGTAAGCATTTAAACAATTGCACTAAATTGGATTTCACTGCGTCCTCTTTGGGCTTGAGCCTGATATTATCAAATTCTGATGATCCAACAGAATTCACCAAATTAGAGGACAATACCAAATTGAAGAAGTCTTGGGAGTTAACCTCTGGAAAGAGTGCTTTGGTGATCACAAGACCTTTTCTGTGTCTCTAGGTGACTCACTCCTCCCATCAGGAAGGGGCTTTAATGCTGAAAAATGAAAATAGATTCAGATTGGATTTGACCATTAAATTATCTTCTGGCAAGATATTATTTTGTGTTAAGATGTGGGTTCAAGGTTATGATATACACTTGGGGAGAAAGATGCAGCCCAAAGGTCTTGCATTGGAAGCCAAGATGGAGAAGATCTCCACAGCCACCATGTATTTCCCCTTGGTGCTCAGATAAGCTGGGATGAAGGACACCCAAATGCTGCAAAATACAAGCATGCTGAATGTGATCAGCTTGGCTTCATTGAAAGTGTCTGGTAATTTCCTTGCAAAGAATGCCACAATGAAACTGATGGTGGCCAGCAATCCCAAGTAGCTCAGGACAATATAGAACATGTTATCCGAACCTTCATTACACTGCACAATAATTTCCTCAACCTGTGAATGCTTGTCTAATTCTGGGAAGGGAGGAGATATGATCAACCATACCCCACAGATAACAATTTGGATGAAGGAGCCAAGGACAATGGCTGATCTCTCCAGACCTTTTCCTAGCCACTTCCTCATTGTGTTTCCTGGCTTGGTGGCCAAAAAGGCTAGGACGACTGTAATGGTTTTGGCCAAGACACAGGAAATTGAAATGGAGAAAATGATACTAAAGACTGTTTGCCTGAGAATGCAAGTCACTTTCCCAGGCCAACCAATGAACAAAAAGGGACAGAGAAAACAAAGGAGAAGAGAAGAAATAAGGACACATGTGATGTTTCTGTTGTTTGCTTTGACAATGGGGGTGTCCCAGTGAAGAAAGAAAGTCAATGCCACCAAAATGAGGGTTGCCGAAAAGAAAAGAATCAAGGAAGTCAGAGTGATTCCTAATGGTTCACTAAAAGATAAATAGCTGAAATGTTTGGGAAGGCACTGATCTCTTTCTGCATTTGAATATTGATCTTCTGGGCATCTCTCACATTGATCTGCATCTGGAAGACATGAAGAAAATCTTGTCATTTCCAAATAAAAAGAGAATATAGAGCTAACATACAGAATCTAGTCAAAAGTAGAGAAATTACACTAGCGTAAAGAGCCAACGTAGAGAAAGCATACTTGGTAAGTCAATTCACATAACCAATTCCACCTACAAGTGGAATTAGGGCCACAGTTGAAACCAAAATTTTGATCACTAAACAAGGGAGTAGTTAAGACTTTCATGCCCAATATTATGATCTTTTTCTCTCATGGTTTTAAAGTTAATCACTGCAGTTGTTAAATTAATCATCAGGTTTTTAAGAGAATCTGGTTTGCCACATTGATTTGTGAGAAGCTGGCTAGGATTATGATAAATGGCTGGAATAAATGGCAATCATATGATCCTGGAAGATGCAGCCATTGTGATTTCACACTGATCTCCAAGGCCCCAAATTTTGAACATGTGACCACAAGGATGCTCTGAGTCTAAAAAGTTACTTTTTCAATATTTTAATTTAGCTTTTAATGACTGCTAATGGAATGGCCCTTTAATGGTCCCAAAGAAAAAGAAATGAAAGGAAACAAAATGGCTGTCTGAGGAAGCTTTGCAAATAGCTGAGAAAAGAAGGGAAGGAAAAGGCAAGGGAGAAAGAGAAAGATACACCCAATTGAATTCAGAATTCCAGAGAATCACTAGAAGAGATAATAATGCCTTCTTAAATGAATGTGTTTTTCTTTTACTAGGGAGGAGAGGTTGGCAATGCCTGGGGATTTCTGCGAATTTCTCCTCTGTGTTAAAGGCACTAAAATAATCAAGATGATATAAGATCTCCTGCTGGAATAGGGAGTTGGCCTAGATGACCTCTGAGGACCCTTCCAGCCCTGGACTGCTGTTCTTTTTCAAAGTATCCTCTGAAGCTTTATCTAGTGCCAGGTTTGTGGTCCTTCCTTCCTTCCTTTCCTTTTTCTCTCTCTCCCTCCCTTCCTCTATCCATCCATCCATCTATCCATCCATATCTCATTCACTTTCCCTTTCCTTCCCTCATTCTCTCTTCCCTCCCTTCCTCCCTCCATCTCTCCTTCTTTCTTTCCTCCCTTCCTGTGAAGAACCCCAGGACTTTGGTAGGAGAAAGAAAAATCAGCCGTTTTGAAACAGAGAACATGCCCATTGATCATCCGGCATTTTTACAGCCCCACTATTAATTAGCTTAGCATGAGAAAGGACAGCTAGCCACACTTTCAAGAAGCTCTCTACTCAAGCTCCATGCCAGGTCTTCAAACCTGGCAACCTTAAGACTTGTGGACTTCAACTCCCAGAATTCTCCAGCCAGCAGAGCTGAATTCTGGAAGTTGAAGTCCACAAGTCTTAAGGTTGCCACGTTTGAAGATATCTCTGCTCCATTCACTTGGGGATACCCAATGGTAAGGATTTCTTTCTTTCTTTCTCTCTTGAAGCCCCTCCCCCGCTTTTGCTCCCAGGGGGATGCAGGGAGGCTTGCTAGCCCCCGCCTGCTCTATTTTGGGTCTAGCAGGCCTAGTTGAAGCATGCTGGGAGCCAAAATAGGGCTCATGGGGATCCTGGAAGGGGGCAAAGATTGCGAGCCCAGTGGGGATGGTGGTGGGGCACAGCAAGCTTCTGGGTGGGGGCTAGCGAGATTTATCTGTAGGCAGGAGGAGGAGGAGGCAGTTCAGTTGTGGTGCAGAGCAGGCACGACGTGACAGCTTGGACAGGGAAGCCACCCAGGAGATGAGGAGTAACTGGGTGGGGCATTTGCTCTTAAAACGGTCTGCGCATGCGCATAACATTAAAAAAGAGAAAACAATTACGTTGTTTCAATGAAGATTGTTCTGCGCAAGTGCAGAACAGAAAACCAAGATGGCACATCCGAGGATAGAATCGGCACAGTCACATGTCTCCAGAGTTACTACCTATTCAGCCAAACCATACCGTACTGCTAGGAAACTACCTTTGGACTGCAGCCAAGAAATTAAAAGACACTTGCTCCTGGGAGGAAAGCTATGGCAAATCTGGCCAGCATACTAAAAAGCAGAGACATCACCCTGCCAACAAAAGTGTGACTAATCAAAGCTATGATTTTCCCAGTTGCAATGGATGGCTGTGAAAGTTAGACCATAAGGAAGGCTGAGTGCCAAAGAATGGAGGCCTTTGAACTATGGTGCTGGAGAAGACTCCTGAGAGTCGCTTGGACTACAAGGCAATCAAACTGGCCAGTCCTAGTGATCAACCCTGACTGCTCTTTAGTGGACCAGATCCTGAAGATGAAACTCAAATACTTTGGCCACCTAATGAGAAGGAAGAACTCACTAGGGAGGAGTCTAATGCTGGGTAAGACTGAGGGCAAAAGAAGAAGTGGACGACAGAGAATGAGGTGGCTGGATGGAGTTACAAAAGCAGTCGGCATGAGCTTAAATGGATTTCCGAGGATGGTAGAGGACAGGAAGGCTTGGAGGAATGTTTTCCATGGAGTGTGATGGGTCGGACACGACTTTGTAACTAACAACATTTTCTCTTATCCAAAATATAAAATTTAATTTCCACACTATTTGAAGGTTATCCTTCTCTCTCTCCTTTCTAAAAAACACTGCACATCTTACTACAATGAAGGATAGTTTAACATATATATGCATTCAATGTTGAGAAAAATCTGAATTTCTGCATTTATAATTCTATTTTTAACTTGCCAGTTTGGACTGAAATTCTTCCTTCAGGACATTTTCAGCAACTGTAGCAACAAGATGGTTTTCCCTCCTCAACAACCCTGCTGTAGCCCCGGAGACAGCTCTCCACACATCTGGCCTTAGGAGGTACCTGGAAATAACCATCAGGAAGGTTTCTAAGTAGAATTCACCAACCAGTCATGTGTCAGACATCACTATATGCCTAAGTGCATGAAACACTGTTATTTTCCCACTGAAGTGATACCTATTTATCTACTCACATTTGAACACATTCAAAATACTAGTTTGGTGGGAAGTGGGAAAAGTAATGGGAGTTCACTCATTAAACCAGCATTTGGGTCTTGAACTCAGGGTGTCAACTTTTCAGCTAACAAGCTTTAGCATCTTTAACCAATGAGTCATTGCTTGACTATACCATCTCAAAAAATCCTACCTGCCGAAATTTGGGATTCCACACAATGGCACTTTCATTGAGAGTGAACATTTTCCCATCAGAAATTTTGGAGTCCATCCTTCCAACATGGACTCTCTGGAAAGATCTATTCTGAAAGACGACCAAGTTGAAGATGTCGTACCCTGGATCAAAATCCCCCTTCTCATCAAAAAATATTTCTTCTCCCACACTGTTGTTAAAGCGAATGTTTCTCAAAAAATAATGAAGCTGGTTTGAAGAGAGAAGAAAAGTAAGACCAAATCAGAATTGCCTCAATATTCCCCCAAATTTGGTAATATTCATAATCCCAACAGAGTTTGTGTATTTCAGCTTGTCATGATTGTAACTGTCATCTATTCCAGTATGATTCAGATATCTTGTCACTTTCCAAAACTCAGTTTGAATTTTAGAAATAAAACCTCAGATTTTTCTTAGCCTTACCTTGAATGTTTTAATAAATAAATGAAATGCTTTCTATAAAATAGAGTTCTCACATAATCAGCCCTTTCCTATTTATGCACCTATTGCATAAATAAAGAAACAGGAGGAAAGAGGACATCCCATGAAAATGGGAGAGTATATCACCTCCATCAATCAATCACTGCAAAAACCCATGATCCTTTTCATAACTTCCAGTTTAGATATTGAAGCATAATACATTGTGATGCTTCAGTCTTTGTAAATACATTTGAATTTTCAATATTTCTGCAAAAATATCTAAAGCATGGACTGTTCTCTATGCAAGCTTTAAACTAGAGGAAGAGAACCATAAAGAAATAGATGAAAAACAATACCCTCCTTCTTGTTTTTAATGTTGAGAAAGACTATCCAAAGGTAGTATTCATAAGTATGTAAGCCTCTAGGATTTTTTGAATAAAAATTTAGAGCCAGGTGATTCAATGAATGGAATGATTTGTGAATGTGGGAGGTCCAGCCTAATATCTTCATAATAGGAGTATAGAGAAATAAGTCATTGGTAGCAGAAAGGAGATCTGTAAAAACATCTTAGTTATTGATGGTAGTATCATGGTTTGCATATGTTTTGGTACAGCTTGCTCATTAGTGGAATGATGAGTTCTGAATTGTACCTGCAAATTCTACTAGTAAATGTCAGGGCATCTCTCCATGAAATGAAGGTCAAGAGAAAAGAACTCATGCAATAAGATAAAAAACACACAGGTTGTTCTACCAAAGAATGGTTAAAGCAGAAGAACATACATGTTTTGGATTGGACAAGTAAAACTAATGAGTTTAATCACACAGAAATATTGTGGAAGGACATAAGTGGGCAGTTCATTTGAGGAAGCCCATCACCATGCCTTAAGACACACATGGAATTCTGCAGAGAATAAATCACATTTTAGATCATATTCATGCACAAATACCAATGATTTCATAGGGTCGACAAATTTATAACATCACTGTACATGTGAAAGATTGTCATATAAATGTACAGTATGTATAAACAGTCTCACTGTAAGATCAGGGGGTATAATGGATACATGCAAGTTGTTTAATAGAAGGAAATATAAGGAAGATTGTCGACATCAATTTTAGTGTTGCCCATTCAAATTTAAGAGAGATTTGATGGAAGTGTTTGCACAGGAACTGGTAAAATTAATGAGCTATTGCAGACCAGTAATTGCTAACAGTTAATTCATTTCTGAAGAGGAAGTGACACAGAGCTTTCATACTACTGATTCATGTTCCTTCCACTTCAGGCTACATACATGTTTCTGGGAAGATCAAAGACATACCTGCCATGGCTGAAAATGAAAATCAGGATTTGTTCCCTTCGGATTCCTCAATGCCGCTTGCTTTGCTCTTCTTGAACGCATTGCTTGCAGAGCATGTGCTACAGAATAAACTGCATTGTAGATATTGTAGCTCTCTCCAGACATGGTCATTTCAAACACGGAACCAGGGACTCTGGCCAGGTCTTCCTTCCCAGTGCAGCGTTTCACTCCTTTGGAATTTGGACGGAAGGAACAATCAAATATAGTCCACCAGAAACTACTCATGAGAGAAGAGGAGTTTGCAAATTGCTTTCTTCTCTCAAGAAACCCATGAAATCCGGGCACCGTTTTTGTGTGCAGTGCAAAGTATAAGGACCCATTGAAAGTTTGGGCTGGGAAACTCCCAGTTTTAAATATCATTACAGTGAAATCCCACTGAGAGGTCATGATCCACACTCTGTGATATACTTTCTTTTTCTTGGACCTTTCAGAAAGATACAGAATTATTTGTAAAGCCTCCATAGATTGGATGGTCCCAGAAGCAAGGAACACATCAATTTTCTTCACTATCATAGTGTCTTGTATGTTGGATATATGTGAAGTAATTGCTCCTTCAGTAGACTCTCCACCTTTAAAAGCTGGGATCAATTGCTTCCAAGCAATACAAATATCATTCTGGAGGAGTTTTGGCTGGATACTTTGAAGAAAGGCTTCCCCATTCTCATCCTCTGATGCTAGGAGGCCAATCCAGTTCCATCCAAAATGTTTCAGTAAATGAATAATGCCTTCATATTGGACATTATCATTGGGAACCATACTGAAAAAATAAGGGAACTGCTCTTTATCACTCAGGACTGGGTCAAACTGACCAAAACCAAGCTGTTTGGAAGAAAGAAGCATAGAAAATTAAATGGAGAATCTTTTGGGCATCTTGAAGAACATGAAGCTTTTCCATTCTGCCTATAATTTTGGATTTTAGTGCAACAGCATGGCAGAATCAGAAACACCCCAAGTTTTCCATCAAGATCTTCTTTCAGTACTTTCTGCTACATCAGAATTACAGGATTCTTAAGGTGACCAGATTTTCAGATTGGTAAAGAGGGACACCATTGACCGGGGGGGGGGGGGGGGGGGGGGCTTGATTAAAAAAAAAATTTTTTGTCAAAAGGTCACCCCAGGACACTGAAACCAGCATAAATACGAATCTGTTGCCAAACAAAATTTTGATCACGTGACCATGAGGATGCTGCAACGGTCGCTCAGTGTGAAAAATTGTCGCAACGGTCGCTAAGTGTGAAAAATGATCATCACTCACTTTTTTCAATGCCATTGTAACTTTGGTCACTAAATGTTTTTCCCCTCCTCGAGACACCTCACTTCTTCCTTCATTCCTCTTGCTTATCTACCTTCACCTTATCCGTCTTCTGCTCTTTCCCTCTCTTCCTTCCTTTCTCCTTCCATCCTCTCTTCTTTTCTCACTCACTCCCTTCCTCCTTTTCTCTTCCTTCCTCCTTCCATTCTTTCAGCTTCATTTCTTTTGCCTATCTACTTTCTCTGTCTTCCTGCTCCTTCCATTTCTCTCTTCCTCTTCGCTTCTGTTCCTTCCTCCTTCCATCCTTTCCTATTTCTTCCTTCTTCCTTCCTTCTGCCTATCTACCTTCACCTTCTCTGTCTTTCTGCTCTTTCCCTGTCTTCCCCTTTCCTCCCTCCCTCCCTTCTTTCCTTTCTAGTTCCATCTTTTCTTCTTTCCTCTCTCCCTCCCTTTTTCTTTCTTCCTTCCTTCCTCCTTCCTCTTGCCTATCAACTTCATTCTCTTCGTCTTTCTGCTCTTTCCCTCTCTTCCCTCTCTACCCCTTTTCTTCCTACCTCCTTCCCTCTTTTCTCCCTCCCTTCTTCTTTTTCTTCTTTTCTTCTTCCATCTTCCTCCTTCTCCTTCCATTCTTTCTCCTTCCATCCATCTTTTCTCTTCCATCTTCTCCCCCTCTCCCTTCTTCTTTTCCTTCCCCCCTCCTTCCTTCCTTCCTTCCTTCCTCTCCTTCCCTTTCTCGCACACAGGAAGGGGAGGGGGGTGGCTTTCACAGCATGATTTCTTTATGTAACTTTTAA
Organism: Thamnophis elegans; assembly: GCF_009769535.1. Taxonomy (NCBI): domain Eukaryota; kingdom Metazoa; phylum Chordata; class Lepidosauria; order Squamata; family Natricidae; genus Thamnophis; species Thamnophis elegans. The sequence continues at coordinate 125,524,319 of NC_045558.1, read as the reverse complement.
AAAACTGTGTGCAAATCAAACTTGAGATTTTCGTAACCTGCGAAGCACCAAGTTATTATCTTCTGTTGTTGTTACAAATTCGCAGCTACTCCATTCTTTCCGATAGGGAACTGCATTTCCCAAAATGCCTCAGATCCTCAAAGCACTGAACACAGTTTTGCAATTGACTCCAGCGAGGCCCAGTAGTCGCCGGTGGGGGTGGCTGTCAGGGCGCTGACGGCGCAGCGGACACACCCAGTTTGTTACTGCTTCCAGTGATCGAGATGGATGAGGGAAGCGGCAGTGGCGGACGTCGGCAGCGACTGTAATGACCGCTCGGGCGAGGTGCAGAGGAAGAACAGAAGGTCCTTCCCGCCCGCGACGACGGCTCCAGCCATGGCCGAGCAGGCTGTCCCCGGCGTCTTCTTCAACAACAACAACAACAATGTGCTGCTGTTGCCGCCATCACCGGGTGGGAAGCAACCGTGCCTCGCGGACTCGCTTCCCATCACAGCACACCACCACTGGCGGTGCCTGTGCTGCGGTGGGAAGTGAGTCCGTGAGGCGTGGTTGCTTCCCACCTGGAGGTGGCGGCAAGAGCAGCGCATTGTTGTTGGGGCTAGCCTGCTCGTCCATGGCTGGAGCCATCATCGCGAGCGGGAGGGACCTTCCGTTCTTCCTCCGCACCTCGCCCAAGCGGTCGTTACAGTCGCCGCCAACGTCCGCCACCACAACTTCCCTCGTCTGTCTTGATCACTGGAAGCAGTAACAAACTGGGCGCATCCACTCCGCCGTCAGTGCCCTGACAGCCACCCTGGGCTCTGGAAGAGGCAGAGGTAAAGAAGGCAGTGGTGGCGGTGGGGGGACCCACAGCTGGCTTCCCACCACAGCACAGGTGCCGCCAGTGGCGGCAGAAGCTCCGGGCTGTTGCTCCGAGTAGAAATTCTCTGCGCGAGACGATTGGCCGCCCACAAAGGACCTCCCCTGGCTTGCTTTGCTGAACACGGGGGCGACTGATACTAGTTTGAGCAGCCACGGCTGGCACAAATTACCATCAGTCGCTCCGTGCTCATCAAAACAAGTCTAGGGAGGTCCTTTGCGGGCGGCCATTTCTAGCCGCTTGTGCCCGGCGCTGCAGCTGAAATAAACCCCCAAAGCCCCTGCCACCACCGGCAATCTGCTGCCGCCTCCTCCTCCTCCAACAGCAGTGCTTTAGAGGAGCAATGAAGCTGCAGGAGCCAATAGGAAGGCGGTGGAGGGGGAGGGAGCAGGAAAAAAAGCCCTCATGTCTTCTCAAAAGCACGGCAGAGGATGAGGCGGCGGCAGGGGTAAATGCGGTGCCCTTGCAGTGGCTCCTCCACCCCCTGCCCTTTCCCCCCAGCCTGGGGTTGGATGGGTGGGTGTCTCCCAGGGGAGCCCGGCTCGTTTCTCACGCACAGGAGTTGTCGGCGGCCGCGGATGTGCTTTGTTTGCGGGCAAAGGTACATGGCAGGCATGCATGCGGTGCTCTTGCTCCTCTGGGCTCCTGGTTCCCTCCCTTCAGCCCCATTCAGACAAGCTCTTTGGCTGCGCCCACATTTGCTTTGACAGAAATCACTGCAATGGATCTCGGCGTTTTTCACATCGGGGCATGCTGCAAGAAGAGTGAGTGAGTGAAGACGTTTTCTAACTGGCGCAAAGGACTTCCCAAGACTTGCTTTGCAGCAATCGAGACTCCCTCCCTCCCTCTTTCAGCCCACCCAATGTGAATTCCCCCCCTCCCCACATCTTCTCCCGGGTTTATCTCTCAGGGTAGGGAGGCCGTGGGCTGGCAGTAGCCACTGCGGTCTGGCTTCCCCCCGCCTCCTCCACTAGCCTTTGTCCCTCCACAGTAGGGTGGCTGGGGGGAGGAGACGGCCTGCCCATCCAACTCCGCAAAGGGGGAGAAGGAGAGGAGGGCCGTCTCCTCCCCCCAGCCGCCCTACTGTGGAGGGACAAAGGCTAGTGGAGGAGGCGGGCCGGGGGGGAAAGGAAATCCAGACCGCGGCGGCTATTGCCAGCTGAAGGCCTTCCCTTGCTAAAGTGTGGCTGTGAGTCACACTTGAATAAACATGTTTCAGGGCACTGCAGTTAAAACTGTGTAATCTATATGTAAGAATGCATGTATGTATTATGCATATATGTATGTTCCAGCATATTAGCTTAAGCAGGCATAAGCCTTTAGTGAGGAAGGTATGGAGGAGGGAATTTGGCAGAACAGAGGCAAGGGCGTTATAGGCCCACTGTGTGGGAAACTTTGCTCCTTGGTAATGCCACTTTATCTGGATAGCTCCCATATAAGAAACGTAAATAAAGGTTCCTAAGTTTTTTTTGGTGTTAATAACATAGAAAATGCAAAAGTAAGATGGTGGTTGATGAACCATCAAGAAACAGATGATGTTGCCAATCCTCCTACGTCTACTAAGGATCAAGTAAACACTGTCACACCAGTAGTAACATCAAAAAAACTTACGAGGAAGAGACAGAACATGGGCAGCCAATATTAGGATAAAAAGTGTCAGAGGGCAGAGGAATATGTAACAGATGTGGGAAAACTGTACCTGCTAAAAAAATTAAGTCATGGAAGGACTGTATGCAGAGTTGCAAATTTGCTTGCCTTACAACAGTGACAACTGAGGAACATGAAGCAATATTTAGAGCATACAATGCTATGAGCCCTAATGAAAAGTTACATTACATTGGCAAAACTATACACAGGGAATCAGTGCATCCTCCCACAGCAAAAACAAAATCTTCTAGATGCAATTTCAGTTTTTTCTACCATATATATGTAAGACATGCAGCAATTCACATTTGCAAGGATTTTTATCTAGGAACACCGGCAATCAGTCAAAAGCCAGTGTACAACTACCATAGCCAGAAAGGCACCTACAGACAAGATCAAACTGTATTCAACAATGAATTTAACCTGGCATCCCATGTACCCAAAAAAGATCGTTGTGACCTTTGTGAGGAGCATAAAATTGCCTCTTCAGTTGGGCAGGTAGAAGAGATGCTACAAAAGAAATATGATTCGCATATCCAACAAGAATTTAATGAGAGATCACAGACAGGAAGAAAGAGGAGACAAAATTAGGTTGGCAATATGTTTTGACATGGAGAAATCTGGTGCAAACAGGTTTTTTTTACAAGTGTAAACTTAACTTGTACAATATGACTACTCACACATCACATATAGGACAAGGGTACTGTGCCATTTGGACGGAATTAATGGGAGGAAGTACTGTAAACGAAATAGCTAGTGTCGTGGGACAAATTTTGGAAAATGTAGTGCAAGATCAACCACATACAATGCATCTAACATTATTGCATGACAGCTGCGTTCCACAAAATAGGATAACTATTTTGTTATCCTATAACAGATTTTCTTCAGAATCAACCAAACATTGAAAGCATTGAAATTAAGTTTTCTGTAACAGGCCATACTTGATTCAAGAAGTGGATAATATGCATAGCATAATTGAACATGCTATGCTACCAATAGAATTCTTTTTACCAGTTTTTTTCCTAAGATTGCTGAAAAAAGCCAGCCGATACCAGCCATTCAAAATCATCCAGATGAAGCCCACACATTTTAAAAATTACTCTGTGTGTTCAAAGCAGTTTTAGTACAGTGAGGTGCCGTATGCTAAAGTTTCACAACTAAAACTCACCAAGACCCATTCAACAGTAAGTTTCAAGACAACTTTCACTGTGGGAAATTGGAAAACAGTCACTATCCATCCATGCCTTTGAAACGAAGACGAGGAGTGTTCGTGGGAAACCAGCTTCACTGACACCCCCTACCATATCTGTTAAATTGCCTATGCCTAAGAAAGAGTTACAGGTACACTATCCAAGCAAAACAAGATGACATAGAAAGTATGCTCTAATGGATGCCTAAAATCAGTAATGACTATTACTGCACCATTTTGAAGAAACTGTTATGCAAAACTGGGTTTAAAAAGTAATTCTCCATATTAAGACAGGCATTTACATTTTTATATTTAATGCTGAACCTTCAAATAGTAATTTACAAGCATTGTATGATCACAAAACAAATTTGAGTTAATATCAAATTGAATTCAGTGCTTTTTTAAAAAAATGTATTAAATTTTGTAATTCTCCTTTTTATGGTATAACTTAGTGCGACAAGGTTCTATCTGATGTTCGGAGCGTCCAGTATAACCCTAAGATGAGTCACCCTCGGCCTCATGTTTATTTGTTGGTAGGCTCAGATACCATTTTTTTTCCTTCTACGTACAATGGGGCACAATCTTATCACACTAAGTTACACCATAAAAATGAGTAAAATGTTTCAAATGTTTAACACTCATTTCCAAAAAAATGGTCGCGACACACATAGAACCTGTGGAAACTTGTAGCTGTTGAAAATGTGGGCCATCTGGAGAGAGTTTTGAGAGTGGAGGCCTCCAATGATGGGCAAGAAGTCTGTCTTCTTCCTTCCAGCACAGTTGAAGTTGATAGGACTCCCTTGGTCCAGAAACAGATGACCTAGAACATGTTTACTGGCCTGCCTGACGCTGAAACTGTTTTCATAAAATCTCAGGACTACTGAAGTGTTGGGGAACTTTCTGTTGATCTCATGAATAGTAAAAGACATAGAAAACCGGTGCTGGAAGTTTTTGGGTATTAGGCTAAAATAAAAGTGCATAAATACATATAATCATATCTCCGAAAGAATTAAATCCAGTTGTGAGCTATGAGTGCAAAGGAAACTAATTTGGAATTTCAATGACTTTCTGCATTGTGTAATATTCCCATCACCTAAACAGCCCCTGTTATTTCAGCAAAAGATGCGGAGCAATAGATCTTAGTTCTTTGTAAGATAGTATGAATTATTTCTGTCCAAATCAGCACACTTTGATTCTTATGCCTTTCCCATTATGAGACTATAATTAAACTCAACCAGTTATGAAGCTTTCTTGCAGTTTGACATATGTGAAAAGCAGTTTACAAGGTTGTATAAAATTTACTGCTTTTTAAAAGATATGTATTAAAATAAATTAATTTTTCTTGTCCAACTGATTACTACTATTTTTATTAATTACGCAGAAACTATCCAAATCTTTTAGGAGGTAACATTCAGCAAGGCATAGACCTCCAGGCAAATGGTTTGGAGAGGAAAATTGCAAGTCCTTTTCCTAACAAATACAAAAATGCATTTCTTAGTAAAGTCATCTATTAAAAGATCCTGGATGTGTCTAGGAATACCAGTTTATAACTTCTTCTGTTACAACTGAGTGGATCTATGTTATTCTTGGGTAGTAAATTACATGATCAGATATAACATTTCAAATTGAGGTCCCAATTTGCAGTTTTTTTTCCTTCATTCTTGTGAAAAGGTTTTTCCAAGAACATTGAATGAAATGAATCAGCTCTCTACATAATTCGTTCGTGCAGGAGTCCTCGCGGCCGCAGGCGATCCCAATTGAATTCACTCTGTGCGGGCGGCTCGGCTGCCCCCTCCTCCTCCCTCTCCTCCTGTGGCCGCGAGGAGTAGTCCGTTCGTGCAGAAATTGCCCGCCCCGGCTGAGTGAATTGGGATTGCCTGCGGCCGCGAGGAGTCCATTTGTGCAGGGGTCCTCGCGGCCGCAAGCGATCCCAATTGAATTCACTCTGTGCGGGCGGCTCGGCTGCCCCCTCCTCCTCCCTCTCCTGCGGCCGCGAGGAGTAATCCGTTTGTGCAGGAGTCCTCGCGGCCGCAGGCGATCCCAATTGAATTCACTCTGTGCGGGCGGCTCGGCTGCCCCCTCCTCCTCCCTCTCCTCCTGCGGCCGCGAGGAGTAATCCGTTTGTGCAGGAGTCCTCGCGGCCGCAGGCGATCCCAATTGAATTCACTCTGTGCGGGCGGCTCGGCTGCCCCCTCCTCTCCTCCCTCTCCTGCGGCCGCGAGGAGTAATTCGTTCGTGCAAGAGTCCTTGCGGCCGCAGGCGATCCCAATTGAATTCACTCTGTGCGGGCGGCTCGGCTGCCCCCTCCTCTCCTCCCATTAGGAATTGTTGCAAAGAAAAGATAAAGAATCTTATGGTGTGATATTGGTGAATTTTTTTAAAAAATAGTCTGTGTTGTCTTTCTGTCCCAAATAGTTAAATATAATTTCATTATGAACATCTGCAGGGTTTATGGGATTTCCATAATATGGGAGAGTCATGCCTTTCTAGATCATATTTGCCCATTTGTGGTTTTCTGTCTCATCTGTGAAATTCACAACCTTTTATTTGTTATGTTCTGAATTTTTCTCTTTTTAGAAAGTGATAAGAAATCTACCTGCAATTTAATCTTGACCAGGCATCCTGACTTTTAAGAAGTCACTGACATGCCAGTTTTAAAATTGTTTTTTTTCTTGATAGTTAAGGTCAAAAATTTAAACTTGCTGTCACAACTTTGAGCAGGGTGTGAGATTGTTGATGTCCATTTTACTGTCTTTCAATAACTGTATAATGTTCCAATCAAGCCTCAAATTAAGATGTTACCAACTAGTATGTGAACTACTGGAAAGATTGTGTGCCTATAGAGTTAAGAGTAAGAGTTTCATTTCATGCATCAGAAGGCTGTATAGTGTAGAGAGAAAAATATGTTCAAAACATTACAGTTGTATGTGTTAGCCGCCTGAATCTATATTACTGTCTTTGTTTTAAAAATTTTCTCTCAGGATCCCAAAATGGTATTTGTTTGTATGGGTTATATTTATCAATATGTATTGCATTAAATATTGAAATCTAAGTATTCACTGCTACTGTGGATTCTCACAATTGTTTGATGGGATTTCAACATAGGCTGGCAAATTTGAATTTTGAGTACCCTTGATTGGGTCTGACCCTCTGGACTCCAAGGAGAGATTTTAAGAAACACTGATTTCTTTTGCCAGGTAATATGTAATAGGTTGCCACTGCAAGTGTATTTGAAAAAGATAGCTTACTCTATGGTGTTGTTTTTTTATTTTTATACTGGAATTCTTCATGAAAAAATCCAAAAGGATTTACAAAAGAATAATAAAATATCTCTTCAAGAAAACAATAAAACTAACAGTGTCAGTGAAGATAATATAGAAAAAGCAAGGCATAATTCATTTTTAAAAAGCAGTCTAAGAGGGAGGTTGTCCTGAAGCACATGTTACTCTAGAATTGCCTTGGGTGAACAGGCTTGATTTCAGCTGTTCAAACAAACCAATGTGTAGAAAACAGCTACACATTTCCTAATTTATTATAAAATAATTTGTATTCTATCAGGGGCTTTCAGCAGTTTACAGCAACAAAAATGCCAAATAAAATTATATTATTATAAAATCATTGTAACAATTCCACAAAAACAATAAAAAGAAAATCCAGTGATAAAACCATATTAAATCCCAATGGCTCTAGATTCTAGAAGACAGAATAATTTGTACAGCCTTCCTGAATGGACAGCAGGTTAGGGCTCCCTGCTCTGGAGGAGGTTTCCAAAGGATGGGCACCAGCTGAGACCTTCCTCCTGAGAAAGCCCTACCTTTGTCATGAATGGGATTACTAGCAGGGCCTCCCCAGAAGATATTTAAAGCTCTGGTAAGATAGCTTTGAGGGGGGTGGTCTTTAAATATTTGGACTTTAAGCTGATTTTGGAAAATCTGTAAATTTTAAAGCACAAAACTGCTATTGGCTTGTTTCCAGATGAGTCATTTACTGTAAGGAGTATAGGCTCAATGTATTTTAAAATAATATTTTATTTATTGTGCATATGATTTTTTAAAATAGTGGTATTCTGTGTTGATTTTTTTTTTAAATTGTCTTAGACTATTTAAAAAAAGATTCTATCCAAAATAAATTGAAACAAGCCATTTTTAAAATTTCTATGCACAATACTTTGAAATGGACTCAGGAGTCATGATTGACACTGAGTGAATTTGCACTTTTAATAATCAGGAAGATACAATGGCATTGAAAAAAGTGACTGATGACCATTTTTCACACTTAGCGACCATTTTCACACTTAGCGACCGTTGTGGCATCCTCATGGTTACGCGATCAAAATGTTGATGTTTGGCAACAGATTCGTATTTCTGATGGTCGCTAAGTGAGGAGTCTCGAGGAGGGGGAAAACATTTAGTGACCAAAGTTACAATGGCATTGAAAAAAGTGACTGATGACCATTTTTCACACTTAGTGACCGTTGTGACCATTTTTCACACTTAGCGACCGTTGTAGCATCCTCATGGTCACGTGATCAAAATTTTGTTTGGCAACAGATTCGTATTTATGCTGGTTTGAGTGTCCTGGGGTGACCTTTTGACAAAAAATTTTTTTTTAAATCAAGCTCCCCCCCCCCCCGGGCAAGGGCGTCCCTCTTTTCCAATCTGAAAATCTGGTCACCTTATGGAAGGATTAACTGGAGAAGAGCCTAATTCCAAGAAAGATGGAGGGCAAAAGAAGAAGGGGACGACAGAGAATGTGGTGGCTGGATGGAGTCACTGAAGCAGTTGGCGTGAGCTTAAATGGACACCAGAGGATGGTAGAAGACAGGAAGGCCTGGAGAAATGTTGTCCATGGGGTCATGATGAGTTGGACACGACTTGGCAATTAATAACAACAATAAATGAAGTCTGCTATTTCATACAATCTGAAGAGAGAAAGTTTAAACAACAGATGGCAAAAAAACCACATCGGTCCATATTTATTGTCAGAACACTAATATAAATTTTGAGAACTACGTGAAACAAAGTACAAGAGAGGAAAGTAGCAGAGATCTGATGTTAGTATATATCTAGTGAACTACAACTCTTGAATTGGGGTGATAAGAAAAAAACCATCAGATTTAGTGATTGCAACAAGGACTGCAAGAGGGAAAAGATAATATAAGGTCTCTCTGCTTGGAAAAATAATAGGAGGAAAGTGTTCCATTGCCCAGGTATCATAAACCAGAAAAGTACAATGATGGTACAATATACAAATGTGAAACACCTGTGTATTTGGCAAACATTTTCCCCAACATCCAGCGATAAGTATATAAAAATCCTATGATATGGAAATATTTGCCCAAAAATCTTATGGTTGGTGCATGAACATGGTACATGAGTTAGTGTATCATGCTCATATGACCATTCAAATAATCCCTTCCTATTATGTTGACTTGTACTACTAGAACCCCTCTTTCCTTATTTTTCCTTCCTCTCTTCCCATCTTTCCTCCCTTTTCTTTGTCTTTCCTCTCTCCCTTTCTCTTTCCTGTCTCTTCTTGCATGCTCTAATGCAAAGGGGAAAACATTTCTCCTTTTATTTTGTTTTTAATTTGTTTTGCTAGTGAAAAAGGAATCAGAGAGGGCCATGAGCAGACTTTCTGGGCAAAACAGAGCAATGGAGGGTGCATGCAAAGGCACCATGTGCTAGTCCTTTGCAGTTTCAAGGGTGGCCCCACACTAAGCACTACAAATCTTCAGGCCTTCCCTTGCAAAAGCCGCGGGCTGGCATAGGCCATGCGGATGAAGGCGGGTGGGGGGCAGAGGCGGCCTAGCTTTCACAAGGGAAGCCCCCTGCCCCACCTCTCCAGCCTCACCTGGCTGGGTAAGCCTGTCAGGCGATCTGCTTAGTGTCTTACCTGTTCCTGCTGCCTCTCTGCCTGCCTGCTCCCTGTTGCTTCCATCCATCGTGACGAGGATCCATTGCATCGGAGTGCTGCTGATTCTGTCTGCTGGTATGTGACCCTGGTTTTTTTCTTTTATTTTTTAATGTATTTTAAAATAATATTTTATTTATTGTGCATAGAATTTTTTTAAATAGTTTTACTTAAAAGTATTGAGTGTAGAATATTTTAAAATGTTTTACTTCAATTTATTGTGTGTGGATTCTTTTTTTACATTGTCTTAGACAATTTAAAAAGATTCTATCCAAATTAAATTAAAATAAATCATTTTTAAAAATTCTATACTCAATACTTTGAAATGTTTTGTGCATAGAATTTTTTAAAATAGTTTTATTGTAATTTATTGTGTTTGGAATATTTTTAATGGTTTCATTTTAAATTATTGTGTGTGGAATAGTTTGAAATGGTTACACTATAAATTATTGTTGGTGGTTTGGAATAATGGTTACAGTATACTATGGCTGGTACAATACCTTAAAATAGTTACAGTATAAATTATTGCTGGTGGATTGGAATAATGGTTACAGTATACTATGGCTGGTACAATACCTTAAAATGGTTATACTATAATTATTGCTGGTGGAATACTTAACAATGGTTTTTAAGGATTTCTTTTATTTATTGAATATCTTCTTAAATTATTTTGGGGGGAATTTTATTTTTTAATTGTTTATAAAATATATTTAGTACAAAAAATGTTATTCCTTTTTGGAAATTTTTTTTTGTGATGCAATATGTTGCTTTTAAGTGTACAGACGAGGTTTATGTGTGTCAAAGTGCCTGCTTTTCTATGGGCAGGCCAGGTTGGTGCAAGGCAGCTTTGCCAGATTTTGTGTGCTTCACCCTTGTTTAGGTGGTTGATGATTCTGTGAGCACCTGTCCTTTATAATTTCCCACAATGCCTTAATGGTTTTTATTCCAGTGACTTTCCCTTTCCTTAGGTTTAGGGGAAAAAATGGTTTCATTGGTAGTCTTTTTGGGGGGGATTCTTATTTTTTGGTGCTTTCCTGGCACTGTCATAGTTTCTGTGTGGGTGTGGGTGGGTGTGTAATGTCCTGCAGTTATCTACGCATTAATAATGATCTAGTAATATTTCCTTACACATTTTAGTGACCTTTCCTTAAATAATAGGTGTTTTCTTTCATACTTTTGGATTTTTAATTTCTGTTTTCTGTTAGTTGGCAATGGTTAAAACCAATCCCACATGAAAAAATATTCAAAGCCTTCTTGATTTTAATTGTCAATTTATTTATTCCTGCACATTGTAATATTTATTCATTTACATATCTCTGTTTTTCCACTGTTGTGCAAACACAATTCCAGCAGCTGCTAACATGTGTAAAATTAAATATATATTATACCACCAGTTGAGTGCAATTATCTCCTGTAACTGCGCAACTGTTCCTTACGCCTATTAGCTCTCTGGTGCCGGGCATCCAGGAACAACTCCCTTGGCTCCTCCTCACTGCTGACGTCCGGATCACACTTCCTTGTCTCCTCCCCAATGGTCCAAGGCTCAGGCACCTCCTGGTGGCCAACCAGCCTCTCTGTGCCCCGCTCGGAGTTGGAACCCTGTCCAGGGTCCTCCACATCCTCCAAAGCCGACTCATAGGGCCCCTCGCTGTCAGAGTCTGGTGGCAGCTCCAAGAGCTCCTGCTGGGCGACAACACACACATATATATACACAAAAGAGGCTTCTAAGGTTAGAGTGGCAGTGGCTATCAGACTCCTTTTTTCTTTTTCTCTCCTTCATTTTTTTTTTTTTTTGGAAAAATGGATCAATATGCAGATGAGAAAACCTTAAAATTTCAAAATATCCTGGCTGGAATTCAAAATATTTTGGAAGGATTTGGGAGATTTAAGAAGTTGGATAGACTATTGTTTCTCACAGCAAAAGATGATGAGGTTGGAGTCCCAAAAATTAAAGAAGAGAATGAAAATATAGAAGATAAAGACAAGACAATAGATGAACTTATTAATGGAGCAAATATGGATGAAAGCAGAAAGAAGGGAAGATGGAAAAGTGAATTTGACAATTTGGAGCTTTATCCCAGATTTCAAGATACAGCAGAAAAATAAGGATGATAATGATCGAGTTAAGAAGAGAAACCTTTTCAGAAATAAGCCTGACAACTAAAGACAAGCTAATTTTAATAACAATTCAAGGGAAATTAGATTATTTGAGAGATCTTTTAAGCAATAAAGTGCAGAGAGAAGTTTTAAAAACTTTATAAAGGAACTGAAAAGAGAATTGACACAAGAACTGGCAAGAGAGATAAGACTGTTTTGCCACTGGAAAGATACAGGTTGATAATGAAAGTTGATGATAAAAAGTTAGTTAATCTTTGGAGATTAATAAGTAGGAATTTCAGTATTTTGTAGATTGTTTTAGATTGTTATTAAATGTCTATTCGTTAACATAATTAACTGCGACAATAATAATGAAATGACAACTTTAACTAGTATAAGTAACTTGGTTATAAATTGTAAATTGGGACTTGGCGAAAAGACCTATAAATTTTATTAATAAATTTTTGTTTAGATCTTGTTAAAAAGGTCTGAGAGGAGATGTGATATAAACAGTATATGATTTTTCGTTAACCACAACAATAACAAGGAAATATTAACGGATATTTTTGGTGATTAATAAGTAGGAATGTTAGCATTTTGTAGATTGTTTTAGATTGTTATTAAAAGTTCAGTCGTTAACATATAATTAACTATGATAATAATAATGAAATGATAACCTTAATTAGTAAAAATAACTTGGATATAAATTGTAAATTGGGACCTAGGGAAAAGACCTATAAATTTTATTAGTAAATTCTTGTTTAGATCTTGCTATAAAGGTATAATTTCTTTTGGGCCTGATGAGAGGAGAGGTGATATAAATAGTAAATAATTTTTAGTTAACTACAATAATAACAAGGAAATGTTAATGGATAATGTTTAATGATATATACATGTGTTGTATTGGTAAAAGCGAATTGGATATAAGCTTTAAATAGTGAGTTGGGGGGGAAAGGGGGGGAAATGCTTAGATATCGCATTAATTGATTTTGTTTCAGAATATGTTATAAAGGTGTAATGTTATTGGAGGTTTATTGAAATTGCGAATGAATGCCATTACGTGGTTGTGTCTTTAAATACAAATGATTTCGGATAAAAGCACATTTAAATAATTGTAGATAAATGAGAATTGTGGTACATTGATAGTAAAATATATAAAGATTTTTTTATTTAAAATGTACAATTCAATATGAATGAAGTATATGTAATGATTGTGGAAGAAATGCACAAAATGTATTTGTAACCAACTGACACGCTTTCTACAAGATGTAATGAAGGATGGTTCTTTTTTTGGTCTTTTTTATTTAATTAAAATAATAAAAAAAAAATTTAAAAAAGAAAATGTTCAAGTAAGCGAACAATATCCTAATATTGTAACTTCTCATTCAGAACCATGTGGAAGAAGAAAGGGAATTGCCTTTTATCACTCAGGATTGGGTCCAAGGAGCCATAACTAAGTTTTCTGGAAGGAAAATTCATCGAAAATTATATATATATATATATATATATATATATATGTATGTATGTATGTATGTATGTATGTATGTATGTATGTATGTATGTATATATATATATATATATATATATATATATATATATATATATATATATATATATATATATATATAAAAGAACATAGAGCTGTTTCATTCCCATTGCTGTGTGTGACTCTGACATTATGATTATGAAATTCAGGAAGTTGCAACTCTTTCTAGTAACATATTTAGGAGCTGAATTTTAAAGGGAATACAATTCCAATTGCTCATATCATCCTCCATAAATTGTTTACTATAATCAAATTATTGGATGAAGTGAGTAGTTACAAATTAACTTCTACAGCAGTTGTAGAAAGAATTATGTAGGGATCTGATTTATTTCATTCAATGTTCTTCGAAAAATCTTTCTACAAGAATGAAGGGGGGGAATCTGCAAATTATGATCTAAAAATTGAAATTTTATATCTGATCGTGTAACTTACTACCCAAGAATGTCAGTTGGTCCTAACTGAACTGCATGTCTCAAGGGTGGGCATGGGAGGAGTCACTGTGTGGGTATTGTTACGGCCCAATTGCTTGGAGACTGAGGAAATCTGAGGTCATACCCTCTGCTCCTCCTGGAGACTCCCCAGATTAACCTCAGTCTTCGGCCTAACAGGAGCTATTCAGTGACTCTCCAGTGAATAGTGTTAGTTAGGATATTTTGGTAGACTTTTTCTCCCTTTTGCAGATCCATAGGATTTTCCTACAGCCTTATTTTACTTTAAAAAAATTTTCCATCTCTCCTACCTTGAATTTCGCACCCTTTCCTGCCTGCCTAGGCGCAATCCATGTTCCTGCAGATTTGCAGGCCCTGCAGCACCGGCTCCTGGTGAAGAGGAGGGGTGCAAGAAGCCAAGCCTTGCAGCAGTTGCCTTCCGGAGATGAAGAGGAAGCCATCGGAGCTACGAAGACTCCGAGGGCAGCGAGAAGAGGAAGGAGCAGCTCAGCAGGAACTGCTCTAGGCATGGACCGCATGGTCGGCAGTCACCATGTTGGAATCGTGGGCGCACACACGCAGAGTACTAAGGAGACTGTTGCAGTCTCCCAGCTCACCAGCACTGCAGAAGACAGCTTCTTCGGGCCCGATTCCTTTGGCCATCCGTGGAGGGCCTGTGCAGGCGATGCAGCAGCCTCTGATTGACCCACAGGAGCCCAGAGGAGCACCGGATCGGCTAGCAGAGGCCTTGTGGAGGTAGAGAGAGAGAGAGAGAGAAAGACTCACAGTGAGTACTACGATGGCAGATGCCACAAGGAGCAAGGGAGCCAGGGTTTCAGTCATCAAGAGATTCCTTAGGGCAGCGGCCAACCTCTGGCCTCCGGCGGTCCACCGGTTTCCCACCTGGGACCTTCCCACGGTTCTCCAGGCACTCCTGGAGCCACCCTTCAAAACTCTTAGGGAGGTTACCCTTCAACTTCTCACCCTCAAGGTTGTCTTCCTTGTGGCCATCACCTCGGCCAGGAGGGTTTCCGAGCTTAATGCTCTTTCTTCATTTCATTTTTTTTTCATTTTATTAGCATTTATAGGCCGCCCTTTTCCCTGAGGGGACTCAGGGCGGCTTACAATGATAGGGGAAGGGAGTGCAGGACAAAACACAAAAAGAAAATGTGAATAAAAATAATTAGCAATAAAAACCCAACATTCATTCAACATTCGGGAGGGGCAAGAGTAAAGTCTTATCCCCAGGCCTGACGGGATAGCCAGATCTTGAGGGCTGTGCGGAAGGCCTGGACGGTGGTGAGGGTGCGGATCTCCACGGGGAGATTGTTCCATAGCGTCGGGGCTGCAACTGAGAAGGCTCTCCTCCTTCTTCTAGGGCCGACCTCTGTACCTTCCACAATAACAGAGTCGTCCTCAGACTTGACCCGGCCTTCATGCCGAAGGTCAATTCCCCCTTCCACAGGGGACAAGGGATCATTCTCCCAGACTACTTCCCTCACCCTTCCTCTGAGAGGGAAAAGTCCTGACATCGCCTAGACATTAGAAGGGCCCTGCGCATTTACCTCAAGTGCACAGCCCCCTTCAGACAGTCGGAGGCACTCTTTGTCTCTTATCACACGCCTGCCAAAGGCACCAAGGTCTCACCTACCACCATCAGCAGGTGGATTAAGCTGGCCATCTCCAAGGCCTACGAGGCCCAAGGCAAAAGTTTCCTTTTCCCAAATAGCCCAGAGTCTCTCAGTGTCGGTTAGCTTACAAGAGGTGTAAGCGCAGGGTTGTAATTTCCCTTGTGCATTTGCCTGAAGCAGTACTGCCCCCACTGCCACATCACTAGCATCAGCCTAGACCACAAAAGGTGTGTCCATGTCTGGGTGTTTTAGGTCTGGTTCCTCTGCAAACAGGCGTTTTAATTTCTCAAAAGCAGCCTGACACTCCATAGTCCAGTTCAAAGGCTTGCTAGGTTTGGGCCTTGCCCCTTCTTTTGACTTTAAGAGGTTAGTGATTGGTAGAGCGATCTTAGCAAAAGAGGGAATAAATTGACAATAGAAGTTAGCAAACCCCAAAAAGCTCTGTAACTGTTTACGTGTGCGTGGGGCTTCCCATTTGGTGACAGCTTTAACTTTGCCGGGTCCATCTCTATCTTTGTGGGAGATTCGATAGCCCAGGTAATCCAACCTCTCCTGATGAAATTCGCACTTGGACAATTTGGCATATTGTTCTGCTGCATGTAGTTTCTTGAGAACTGTGCGAACAAGCTTCACGTGTTCTTCACATGTTTCCGTGTAAATAAGGATATCGTCAAGATAGACCATCATGCCTTTGTAAAGATGGTCATGTAAAACTTCGTTAGTTAACTGCATGAAGACCGCTGGTGCCCCCTGGAGGCCAAACAGCATTACTCGAAATTGGAAGCAACCAAGGGGGCAATTGAATGCAGTCTTCCACTCGTCTCCCTCCTTAATTCTGACCTGATAGTATGCTTCCCGCAGGTCCAATTTAGTGAAAATCCTCCCCTTCCCTAGTTGCACAAGCATGTCCTTCATCAGTGGTAAAGGGTAGAGGTTTTGGGCAGAAATGCAGTTAAGATTTTTAAAATTAACACATAAACGAAAGGAGTTATCCTTCTCTCTGAATAACACTGGGGCTGCAACCTTGGGTCTTGCTGATTCAATGAAGCCGCTTTCCAAGTTTTTATCAATGAATTTTCTCAGTTCAGCCATCTCCCTAGGTGTCATTGAATAAATTTGGGGTTTTGGGAGTTTCACCCCAGGTAGAATATTAATGGTGCAATCGGTGGCCCTATGAGGGGGCAACTTATCAGAAGATTTTTCACTGAAAACATCTTTCAGGTCCCAATATTCCTTCGGGATTCTTTCCTCCCCCTCAATTCTTTCTTGCTCTCTGGCTGCCAGTTTGGGGCCAGCTTTATTTGGCTCCGGATCATCCATCCTCCCCTCAGGGGATGTGGCCGACCGAATTTGTAACCACCCATCTCTCCAGTTAACGCGTGGGTTCCATTTACGGAGCCAGGGGAGTCCTAAAATAAGGGGCCGGTCCATTCCTGGGGCTACAATAAAAGTTATCATCTCCTGGTGGGTTCCCAATCACATTTTGATGGGCTCAGTAGCAAAATGAGCAGGACTGCCCCCCTCAATAGAGACATCTAGACTTCCGGAGGGCGTGGCCTGTTGCCGAGGAGGGCTCAACCGAGCTCCTCTCAGAGATCTGGTCTGTATATCTAAATAAGATCATAGATATCACCCCTTTTTGGCTAAGAAAGGGGCAGGGAGTAGCTCTGTATGCTAGGGTCTATTCGTAATCCACAGCCTTTCTCTTTTTTTTGGCTGTGGACAGAGATTAGATCCAGCGGGAGCGGAGCTTTATCTCCAGCCAGTTCTTCTCAGCTGCCTTTTTTGGCAGCCCCAGACAGGCGAGCCCCCCCCCAGGACAAAGCAAAGTTTTTTTAAGCCAGGATTAATACAGGCGGGTCCCACTCCTGTGAGATTTATGCTTTTACTACTATCTTAAATACCAGCACCATTTGTCTTAGAGACTTCTTTGTTTAAACGGACTTCAAAATGGCGATTTCTCTCCGTTGGTGATTGATAGGGGATGTACTTAGCCGGTTTTACCTTCCTGCAGATCGCTCCTTAACAAAATAAATTCTTCTTCTTTGGAAACAGAGGGGAGCGAAAGCGCTGTTTATTTGCTTATTTATTATGGCACCCAGGTCAAAGAAGCGTCTTGCTACAAATGTGCCTAAAGAATCTAAAGAATTTATACTGGAATCACAGCCTATGCCCTCTACTGGAGAATTCTTAACACAGGAATTTTTCTTTCAAATGTTTAATGATTTTAAACAAGAAATTAGGGAATTTGTATTGGAACTATATGATGATTTAAAGTCTAAAATTGACCAAATGAAGGCGAATACGTTCGCAGCCGTGTCTGCCTTGTCAGATTATTCTGCTGAAATAGAGAATAAATTGGAAAGCTTGGAGAAGGCTAATTTTAATTTGACTACTAATATTCAAATATTACAACAAAAAATTAGAGATACCGAAGAACAGCTTGTGATGATAAATTTTAATAGGAAGGCATTTGCAATAAGAGTTAGAGGTCTCCGCGAAAAGGAGCAAGAGAATCTGAAACAGACCTTTGCTGAAGCCTTTAGCCATGCGGTGGGAAGCCCGGGACTTAACTTTGATTGGCAGATTCGGAAAATTTATCGCCAGAACTCGTTGGTAGCGGAACAGCGACAGCTCCCGAGGGACATAATTATATATTTCTCCACAAAAGAATCCAGAAACGCGATCGTGCAAAAGCTTCATAATAACAGTCTCCGAGTTGATGACCAGGACCTGATTGTCTTCAAAGATATACCTTTCCAGATGTTGAGAGCAAGAAGAGACTATGCCTTTTTAACTAAAGAACTTAGAAATCAACAGATTCGGTACAGATGGGAGGCCCCAGCCGGCATTACGGTCACATTTGAGAATCAAAGATTTCGTCTTAACTCTGTTTCGGAGGCCCGAGATTTCTATTGTAGGACTTTGAAGGCGGGACTTCCTGACTCACTTGGCAAAGAGGAGAGACAAGCGGAAGGAGAAGGCAAGCGGCAGGCCGCGTGGCTGCAAGATGGAGGGGGTAGCCTTTCCTCCCTTGGAGAAGCAGAAAAGCGGAGATCGAGGATTTAGACATTTTAAAATATTTGCCAAAGTTGTGGACCGGATGGGGGTTTGCGACCTCTCTCCGGTAGAAAAAGCGGATTAATTCTTATTAGAAGGGAAAGTTGGGTGAAATTATTTTGAGCTAGATCTTAAACTAATGTCTGCATAAATTTGATAGTGGTAAATATCAGACAAGCAAGGGATGAGGGTAAAATATATGCGGAATGATTTACGTTGTTTAAATCCTATTAGAAGAGAAAGCTGGTTGGGATTATCTTAAGATAGATGTAAAATGAATGCGGAATGAATTATGTTGTTTAAATTTTGTTAGAAGGGACTACCTTAAAACAGAAGGTTAACTGACTTTTGTTGAAAGTATTATTTGAATATGTGGAATGATCCATGCTATTTAATTCTTATTAGAAGGGAAAGTTGGGTGAAATTACTTTGAGCTAGATCTTAATGTCTGCATAAATCTGATAGTGGTACGTTGTTTAAATTCTATTAGAAGAGAAAGTCGGTTGGGATTATCTTAAGATAGAATGTAAACTGACTTTTGTGTAAAGTAATACTTGATCCATGCTGCTTAAACTTTACTAAGAAGGGAAAGCTTGGTTAGATTATTTTGAATTATTGTTTGAAAATGAGGTTAAGAAAGATTATTTACGCTGTTTAAACTTTATTAGAAGGGAAAGTTTGATCATTCTTCTGTAAAGTAATATTTGAATATGTGGCATGAACTACGTTGCTTAAATTTTATCGGAAGGGATTAGATTGTATATTGATGCCTACACAAATCTGTATAAATGTTTATCTGAATATAAGGTTTAGGAAGAGGAACGGGAGAGTCTACAGAAGGTTGGGGTAAATAACAAAGAAGTAAGAGACGAGAATAAAATATAGATAGAATGACCTATAAGTCATAAGCATAGATAAAGATGGGGGGCTGAGCTCAACACAAAGAGTGGTTTCTTTTTTTTTTTCTTTTCTCTTTTCTTTTCTTTCTTTTTTCTTGTTTTTCTTTCCTTTAATATATTATTTTTATTTTTAATCCATACGTACACAAGATACTTTAGACAGAAGGTAGTGCCAGGTGTGGGCCCTGGGAAGCCGGGAGGATTAGGGATGGGGACTTGTGGGGGGTGGGTGGGTGGGTGTTAATATAGTCTTAATAAGAACAAGAATGTACTTATATACGGTTGTTTTTTTTTTGTTGTTGTTGTTTTTTTCTTCTTTTCTTTCTCTTTTCTTTCTTTATATTTTTTTTTCCTTGGTTTATTTTACCTTTTATCAGATTAAACAACACTCGAATAAAGGCATACACCAAGGAGGGAGGTAGAGGGGAAGAAGAGGGAGGAGTAAGGAAGGAGTAAGGGGAATGTAAGGAGGGTGTCTGGGGAGTAAGGGGAGAAGGAAGGTTTGAGGGGAAAGGGAAGTAGGAGGGGAGTGTTAGAGGGAGAAAGGAAAGTTGGAGGGGGTAGATGGGGTGTATGGAGGATGGAAGTGTTAGGTGGGGTTGTGAATGATGAGTAGTGTTTTCTTTTTATTTTGTTTTACTTCATTTTTTTTCCTTTTCTTATAGCAAATACCCTGTATATAAGTGATTGCAAATTGGATGTGAAAATGAATAAAATATATTAAAAAAAAAAAAGGAAAAAAAAATATATACAAAAAAAAAAAATAGAGACATCTAATTGGCAAAATGCAATTGTGATTTTTAAAGTTTTCAGTTTCAAGCCCATTTTTTCAACTACATCTGTGCTTATAATGCAACGTGAGCCACCAGTCTAAAAGAGCCAGAAGTTTCTCTTGCGTGCCAGAAGAGGGCACTCTAAGATCAACTGGGATAAGCATGGGCCCTGAACAGGAACGTACCCAGCGGTCCACATCCTCAGAGTCACTGTTGTCAGATGAACTGGGGCTTCCGCTCCCTCCTTCTCTGGCCCGAAGCGTAGAAAAATCTCCTCCCCCGTCAAAACAGGTTCCTTTTCTTGCTAGGAGGCTTCTCAGACTTTTTCTCTCTCCGGGGGGGGGGGAGGAGTGGTCATCTTGACTCGGCAATTCACAGCACAGTGCCCCTCCTTCCCACAGCGGAAGCAGACAGAAGGCTTGGGTTTGCCTGTGAATCCTCCCCTTCCTCCTTTTTGCACCTTTGGGAGGGGGGATTTGGTGAGAGGTGGGGAATCCTCAGCTTCTCCTTCATCCTTGTAATGGAGTCTAGCCAAATCAACCTCGACATCTGCTGCAACCTCGTACCAAGGTTCTAAGCGGCGGGGAAGTCTCTTGTTTACACAGTGCTGGTAAACTTCTTTGTTCAAACAATCCGTGAAATGATCTAACAAGGCCTCTTCAGACCATCCTCTCATATAAGCTGACAATTCCTGGAATTCCTGTACATACTCAGGCACAGTCCTTTTGCCCTGTCTAAGGGTCGTAAATTTTATTCTAGCCTAGCGCTTGGTGAGAGGGTCATCAAAGCATCTTCTCAGGGCTGCCATAAACCCATCAAAGTTTCTTAGGAGAGGGGAGTCACTATTATGTAACCATCCATTCAACTGCCTTCTTCTCCAGAGCCATTAACACTATTCTTACTTTACCTTCATCTGAATTCAGGTCAGTTCCATATATTTGCGTATAATTCCAGACCTGAATTAAAAACAACCCCAATTCTCTGGGCTCTCCAGCATATTTTACGCTTAAGGGTGGAACCTTAGCCATTCGGCGTCACCTGCCCCCCCCATCCCCCCGCTCTCGGAATGTCTCTAGCTGCAGGGGGTGAGGTTGGTGCTGGGTCTTCTTGTGCATGTTCCCCTTTGGCCCATCCAGCCTCTCTTAAACTATGCAACGGGTACCTTTTCTCTAGTTCCTCCTCAGGTCCTCTTCCCACACCACTCTCTTGAGCCCTGCATTTTCCCCACACTTCTCCGAGAAGTTTCATGGCTTGGGACATCATGAAATCTTCCTCTTCAGATCCACGCCAATCAGCAGCTAGTTTTCTGGACCTCCTCATTGTGACTCCAGTTACTAGTACTTCAGGTTCCTCTTTCTGCTCCACTCCCCAAGTCCACCTGGGTCGAACAGTAGGTTCCTCCACTTGCAGGTCAGCCAACATTTCCGTTAATTATGGTGCTACAGCTGCTGCCATATCTTCCTCTTGGTCACTGCCATGGAAAGACATTGTGTTTTCCGTTGAGTGCACTCCCCTTGGAAGGTATTCACTCCAGGCTGGGTGCGAGGTGAGACTCAGCTTAATGTCATGTGCATCTTCATTTAATAATCAAGAAAGAAACCACTCAACTCCATGTTTCAGAATTAAGTGTACTTTTACTAATTACAAACGATGAGAAGCAAAGCAAAGTCTGAGTCTGAGTAAAAAGGCGCAAAAGCAATAGATATCATGTATGACTCAATCCCCTCCCCTTGGCACCCCAGTTCATAGTCCAATAATAATTCACCCAACTGTCAGGTGGGAGATGTCTTCAAAAATCATCATCAGGTTGGAATGCTGGACAGTTGGCCTCGGCGGGAAACTCCCTTCTTCCACATGTGCAGAGAGATGGTCAGAATAATTCCTAATAACAATCCTCCAGTATATAATGATTCCCCTCCCAAATACCATGCCCCCCTCCCCTTTTCAATGGCAGCCGAAAAGCAGCAGCGAAGCAGAGGCTGACAGGCATCTTCTGTAAAATTGACATGTGGTAGATTGTTGTAATTGGTTGTTGTGGTATGATTGGGAAATGTGGGGCATGAACCAAAGAAGACTATCACCATCATCTTTCACAGATGCTCTATGGTTCTTGGGCAGGGATCCCATTGTTTGCTTTTTACCAATGGCATGCTTTTCTCTGAAAATAAAAACTTTTATTTTGACCTCAGAAATTTTTCTGTAACTTTTTATTCACAGATAATTGTTCCATTAGACTTTTGAATTCAGACATCGTTTTGGCCATTCCCACCCAGTCACATGACTGCCAAGCCATTCCCACCCGGTCACATGGCTGACAAGCCACTCCCACCTGATCACATGGCAGGCAAGCCACTCCCACCCAGTCACATGGCCAGCAAGCAACTCCCACAAAGCAGGCCACACCCATAGAGTAGGTTCCAAAATTTTTTGAAACCCACCCTGAGCCAATGCCAATACATTCAGAACATAGGTGGGTTGCTCCTGGTTCGGCCTGCATCAGGCAAATCGGTAATAGCGGTGGTGGGAGGATCCGTCCACCCACCCAGATGCCTCTGCGCATGTGCAGAAGCATTGCATGCATGCGTGCCCGAACCGGTAATAAAAATCCACCACTGTTCCACTCTCAGCAACTATCCAAAAGGCAGTCATGGCAAGGTGAGGCTGTGTACCATTTGCATTCTTCCCCGGATCATGAGGCACTACGCTCAATTATTCAGGCCCTTGTCATCTCATATCTGGACTACTACAATGTGCTATATATTGTGCTAACCTTGAAGGGTATTTGGAAACTATAGCTGCCACAGAATGCAGCAGGCTCCTCATCTGCCCCACAAGGATGGGACAAAAAGTATTTGCATATTGTCCAAACACTGTTTTGCCTGCCAAAGGAGGGCAATTGGTGTCAGTCTTTGGAGACGCAAAGTCAACTAATGACTCAGCTTTAGCAATAATGACCACTGTGTTTTTCTGAAAAATTTCCAAACTATGCATTATCTTGTTCATTCCTGGGAAGAAAACTATAAGGCAAACTTCTGCTGAATCCTTCCTCACTAAAGGTTAGTAAGACAGGCTGACTCCCATCACCTTGCTTTTCAAGATCAGAATGGGTCAAATGATTTACATGGATTAGGTGACACCAAACAGAGTAAGAAATTAACTTTCTGTTTGCAAAACGGTTTGGAAGGTGAGGAGTTTGGAGTGTTGCTAAACAATGCCTCATTAGCATGAGAGTAAGTAAAAGGCAACAATATCCAGTTTTAGTTTTAAACATCTGAATGCCAGTCAAAAGGACTGAAATGTCTGCATTTAAAATGAAGAAATTGTCCTAGGGAGTATACACACTCCTAAAATCCCAATGTCCAACACTGATTCTCTTCGGGGAGATTCAAATATGTTGTGTCTAAGGTGAACTGTTTAACAGACTTTGCCAACTAGAAGAGGTATTGGCAAGGCTTTGAGCTATCCTCACTGGAAAAGTCTTTTCGGGATCACAAGAACCTTTTCGGTGCCCCTAGATGACTCATCCCTCCATTCAGGAAGGAGCTTTGCTGAGTTCCAGCTTGCTCCTAAATTCCTGGAAAAGAATGAGAATCAGGGGCCTCAGTTAATTCAAGCTTTAAAAGTTTTTCAGCAGCTCTAGAAGTTGGTAAAGCCCTTGTAAAAGAGGTTCTTAGTACTCAGTGGGCAAAATGCCAAAGAAATTGAAAAGTCTTTCATTGATTATATCATGCTTATATTCATTGCTTATCAGGATGACTCCTAAAATCAACCTAACTGGAGATTAAATGACCAAGCTGATGGGAATTTTTCTTAGGAAAGGAAATATAAGGTTAGGTAAGTTTATTTTTTTCCTAGATTAATATAGCTAATACCCCAGGATGGATCATAAAAGATGTTTTAAAAATGGTGAGAGGCCAGCTGATGCAAGCCAAAGAACATCCAGGAAGGTAATTGAAATCTCAGTTAAAGGGAAGGAAAAGAAAAATATTTGATAATGTGAGTATTCCAGTGTACAGAGAAAGCTTGTATCAGTACATTCCTGAAATTGAGAAAGTCAAATGAAATCAATATAATTTTTTGTTTCTTCCAAAAATCCATCCATTTATCATAGAATGTGTCACAGAATTTTGACCAGAATCAGATTCAGTGTTTGACCAAAACAAAAATGAAAACCCAGAAACCCAAATTATAAGCAGCTATATTGCTTTCAATGTATAGCAACAAATCCATATTTATCATATTTATTTTGCTGTTTCTTTCCCCGTCTACTTCAGAGCTTATATAAATGTATCTGGAAAATGTAGCTGGAAAAGTTCTTCCTGGATATAAAACAAGAGTGAAATGCCACTGAGAGTTGAGGATCCATATTCTGGGATCCATTGGGTACATAAAAAAGAAAATTGCAGATACGTAGTTATTTATTTATTTTATTTATTTATTTAGTAGATTTATAGGCTGCCCAATCCCGGAGGACTCCGGGCAGCTTACAAAGTGAAAAAAAGAGTAATTAATAAAAAATAAAAGAAAACAATTTAAAACATAACACATGCACTCAATCTAATGGGGGCTGGACCTCAACAATGAGGTCAACAGCCCCAGGCCTGCCGGAATAGCCAGGTTTTAACAGCTTTTCGGAAGGCCATGAGAGTGGGCAAGGTCCGGATCTCTGGGGGTAGTAGTACCCATTGTCACCCATCCCTAGATTTGACACTACAAGAGGCAACAAACACACTGGTTTTCTTCACTGTTACCATATCTTGCATTGATTATATATAAATATTATTATTAAATGTCATATTGAACTGAATAGAAGGATTGGAAATATCATTCTGAAACAACTTTGGTTGGATATTTGGATAAAGATTTATCCACTGTCATCCTCTGATACACAAAGGGCTAAGTGTCATCTAAAATGCTCCAGTAAGTGAACAAAATCCTTATATTATAACCTCTCATTTAGAACCATGCTGAAGAAGAAAGGGAATTGCATTTTATCACTCAGGATTGGGTCCAAGGAGCAATAATTAATTTTTATGGGAGAAAACTTCATTGAAAATTAAATTGAGATATATATTTTTTTGTCCTAAAGAACTTAGAGCTGTTTCATTCCCATTGCTGGGTGTTATAGTAACATTATGATTAGATTACAAAACCCAACAAGATTTAAATGGAAGGCCATAATCTTTACTATTAAACTTCAGATATGGAACATATTGTTTTATTCTGTTTTCTTCCTCTCTCATCACTTGACATGCTGGTTAAAGTGATGGAATTGATGATTAGCAACCAGTAGAGTTTCTTGGATCCCTTTTACATTCTGGTCTGTAAGCAATCAGTTCTGAATAGTTTCATCCCACTCTTACTTTCTCTTTAGAGAAAGATATGTTAAGATATGGATCCATAAATGGAAAAAAAACCTGAAATCTGTCTTAGAAATATCCATAACTTTTTTGTATGGATTAAGTTTTTTGTAGATTAAGAAATTACCAATTCCTCCTCCAGTTTTCAAATCTGTGAAAAATACTCAAAACTGAGAAACTGTGTATGTGTTTGGAATATAGGCCATCTGGATGGAGATTGGTGATTCAAGCCTGAAATTTGTGAGGTATATGTGTTAAATTTACTTTACTTACAAATGCTTTCCATACAAAATGTTCTTCCATCTTTGGTTATTTATTTGTGATGGAATGTGCACTTGGAGAAGAATTGGTCCAGGAGTTCAGCAGCAGCATAGTTTGCTAGGGAGAATGTAATATATTACAGAAGCAAATCCAATTAATAGACAGTATGGAAAAGGAAGGAACAGGTTCAGGATGGTCACACCCTAGAATCTATCTATTTGCTAGTAAAGATATAGCTTTACTCTGGCAAGAATCCGTCTATTAGGTGTAAGCATTTAAACAATTGCACTAAATTGGATTTCACTGCGTCCTCTTTAGGCTTGAGCCTGATATTATCAAATTCTGATGATCCAACAGAATTCACCAAATTAGAGGACAATGCCAAATTGAAGAAGTCTTGGGAGTTAACCTCTGGAAAGAGTGCTTTGGTGATCACAAGACCTTTTCTGTGTCTCTAGGTGACTCACTCCTCCCATCAAGAAGGGGCTTTAATGCTGAAAAATGAAAATAGATTCAGATTGGATTTGACCATTAAATTATCTTCTGGCAAGATATTGTTTTGTGTTAAGATGTGGGTTCAAGATTATGATATACACTTGGGGAGAAAGATGCAACCCAAAGGTCTTGCATTGGAAGCCAAGATGGAGAAGACCTCCACAGCCACCATATATTTCCCTTTTGTGCTCAGATAGGCCAGGATGAAGGACAACCAAATGCTGCAAAACACCAGCATGCTGAAGGTGATCAATTTAGCTTCATTGAAAGTATCAGGCAATCTCCCTGCAAAGAATGCCACAGTAAAACTGATGGTGGCCAGCAGCCCCAAGTAGCTGATGAGGATTGTGCACAATACATTGCACAATAATTTCATCATTTTGTGAATGCATGTCCAACTCTGGGAAGGGAGGATATATGATCATCCATACCACACAGGTAACAACTTTTGTGAAAGAACCAAGGAGAACGGCTGAGCCTGCCCACCTTTTCCCTATCCACTGTGTATCCAGACTTGGTGGCCAGAAATTCTGGAACAACTGTGATTGTTTTGGCCAAGATACAAGAAACTGAGATCAAGAAAATGGTACTAAAAATTGTTTGCCGGAGAATGCAAGTCACTTCCCCAGGCAAACCAATGAACAATATAACTGATGGAAATAAATAAAAGGCACTAAGAAATCACAGTAACAGAATTCGATAGGTATAAACTACTTGGGCAAAATAGGGTTTGATTGTAGAGTTATGTCAGAATATCATGAATATTCCAATTCTCCCCATGGACACCCTGAGTCACCAGCAGAATGCTGAAAAAAAGAATATGGATTCAAATTGAATTCAACCATTAAATTATTTTCGGGTCAGATGTTGTTTTGTGTTAAGTTGTGGCTTTAAGATTATGATGTAACACTTGGGGAGAAAGATGCAGCCCAGTAGGCCTGCAGCAGAAGCCAAGATGGAGAAGATCTCCACAGCCACCATGTATTTCCCCTTGGTGCTCAGATAAGCTGGGATGAAGGACACCCAAATGCTGCAAAATACAAGCATGCTGAATGTGATCAGCTTGGCTTCATTGAAAGTGTCTGGTAATTTCCTTGCAAAGAATGCCACAATGAAACTGATGGTGGCCAACAATCCCAAGTAGCTCAGGACAATATAGAACATGTTATCCGAACCTTCATTACACTGCACAATAATTTCCTCAACCTGTGAATGCTTATCTAATTCTGGGAAGGGAGGAGATATGATCAACCATACCCCACAGATAACAATTTCGATGAAGGAGCCAAGGACAATGGCTGATCTCTCCAGACCTTTTCCTAGCCACTTCCTCATTGTGTTTCCTGGCTTGGTGGCCAAAAAGGCTAGGACGACTGTAATGGTTTTGGCCAAAACACAGGAAATTGAAATGGAGAAAATGATACTAAAGACTGTTTGCCTGAGAATGCAAGTCACTTTCCCAGGCCAACCAATGAACAAAAAGGAACAGAGAAAACAAAGAAGAAGAGAAGAAATAAGGACACATGTGATGTTTCTGTTGTTTGCTTTGACAATGGGGGTGTCCCAGTGAAGAAAGAAAGTCAATGCCACCAAAATGAGGGTTGCCGAAAAGAAAAGAATCAAGGAAGTCAGAGTGATTCCTAATGGTTCACTAAAAGATAAATAGCTGAAATGTTTGGGAAGGCACTGATCTCTTTCTGCATTTGAATATTGCTCTTCTGGGCATCTCTCACATTGATCTGCATCTGAAAGACATGAAGAAAATCTTGTCATTTCCAAATAAAAAGAGAATATAGAGCTAACATACAGAATCTAGTCAAAAGTAGAGAAATTACACTAACGTAAAGAGCCAACGTAGAGAAAGCATACTTGGTAGGTCAATCCACATAACCAATTCCACCTACAAGTGGAATTAGGGCCACAGTTGAAACCAAAATTTTGATCACTAAATAAGGGAGTAGTTAAGACTTTCATGCCCAATATTATGATCTTTTTCTCTCATAGTTTTAAAGTTAATCACTGCAGTTGTTAAATTAATCATCAGGTTTTTAAGAGAATCTGGTTTGCCACATTGATTTGTGAGAAGCTGGCTAGGATTATGATAAATGGCTGGAATAAATGGCAATAGATTTTTTTTTTATAGATTTTATTTAGCATTTATAGGCCGCCCTTTTCCCTGAGGGGACTCAGGGCGGCTTACAATAATAAGGGAAGGGGAGTGAAGACAAAATATAGAAAAAAAATGTGAAATAACTAAAAAGTACTAAAACACAACATTCACTCAGCATTCGGGAGGGGCAGAAGAGTTTATCCCCAGGCCTGACGGGCTAGCCAGATCTTAAGGGCTGTACGGAAGGCCTGGACTGTGGTCAGGGTACGAATCTCCACGGAGAGATTGTTCCATAGCGTCGGAGCAGCAACTGAGAAGGCTCTCCTCCGGGTAGTCGCCAGTCGGCACTGACTGGCGGATGGAATACGGAGGAGGCCTACTCTATGCGATCTGATGGGACGCAGGGAGGTTATTGGCAGAAGGCGGTCTCTCAAATAGTCAGATCCACTACCATGGAGCGCTTTATGGGTGGTAAGTAAGACCTTGAATTGCACCCGGAGATCCACAGGCAGCCAGCGCAGCTCGCGGAGGATAGGTGTTATGTGGGCGAACCGAGGTGCGCCCACAATCACTCGCGCGGCCGCGTTCTGTACTAGCTGAAGTCTGCGGGTGCTCTTCAAGGGCAGCCCCATGTAGAGCACGTTGCAGTATTCCAGCTTAGAGATCACAAGGGCTCGAGTGACTGTCGTGAGAGCCTCCCGATTCAGGTAGGGCCGCAACTGGCGCACCAGGCGAACCTGGGCAAATGCCCCCCTGGTCACAGCCGATAGGTGATGATCAAAACTCAGCTGTGGATCCAGGAGGACTCCCAAGTTGCGGACCCTATCTGAGGGGTATAAGTTTTGTCCCCCCAGCCTGATTGATGGTACGGTGGTCAAATTATTGGGAGGAAAACACAACAGCCACTCGGTCTTGTCTGGGTTGAGCACCAGTTTGTTTGCTCTCATCCAGTCTTTAACAGCTTCCAGACCTGGTTCATCACGTCCACCGCTTCATTGAGTTGGCACGGGGCGGACAGATACAATTGAGTATCGTCCGCATATTGGTGGTACTTTATCCCGTGCCTTCGGATGATCTCGCCCAGCGGTTTCATGTATATGTTAAATAGGAGGGGGGACAAGACCGACCCCTGTGGCACCCCGTATGTTAGGGGCCTCGGGGACGATCTCTGCCCACCCACCAACACCGACTGCGACCTGTCCGAGAGGTAGGAGGAGAACCACTGCAAGACAGTGCCGCCCACTCCCACCTCCCGCAGTCGTCGCAGAAGGATACCATGGTCGATGGTATCGAAAGCCGCTGAGAGGTCAAGGAGAACCAGGATGGAAGCATGGCCTCCATCCCTAGCTCTCCAGAGATCATCAGTCAATGCGACCAAAGCGGTTTCTGTGCTGTAACCGGGTCGGAAGCCGGACTGGAAGGGGTCAAGATAATTTGCTTCCTCCAAGGTACGCTGAAGCTGGAGGGCCACCACTTTCTCAACAACCTTCCCCACATAGGGAAGGTTGGAGACTGGACGGTAGTTATTTAAAACAGCTGGATCCAAAGACGGTTTCTTCAGAAGGGGTCTCACCACCGCTGCCTTAAGCTCGGTGGGAAAGTGCCCCTCCCGAAGAGATGCCACAACAACCGCTTGGATCCAGCCTCGTGTCACCTCACTGCTGTTGGCAACCAGCAATCATATGATCCTGGAAGATGCAGCCATTGTGATTTCACACTGATCTCCAAGGCCCCAAATTTTGAACATGTGACCACGAGGATGCTCTGAGTTTAAAAAGTTACTTTTTCAATATTTTGATTTAGCTTTTAATGACTGCTAATGGAATGGTCCTTTAATGGTCCCAAAGAAAAAGAAATGAAAGGAAACAAAATGGCTGTCTGAGGAAGCTTTGCAAATAGCTGAGAAAAGAAGGGAAGGAAAAGGCAAGGGAGAAAGAGAAAGATACACCCAATTGAATTCAGAATTCCAGAGAATCACTAGAAGAGATAATAATGCCTTCTTAAATGAATGTGTTTTTCTTTTACTAGGGAGGAGAGGTTGGCAATGCCTGGGGATTTCTGCGAATTTCTCCTCTGTGTTAAAGGCACTAAAATAATCAAGATGATATAAGATCTCCTGCTGGAATAGGGAGTTGGCCTAGATGACCTCTGAGGTCCCTTCCAGCCCTGCACTGCTGTTCTTTTTCAAAGTATCCTCTGAAGCTTTATCTAGTGCCAGGTTTGTGATCCTTCCTTCCTTCCTTTCCTTTTTCTCTCTCTCCCTCCCTTCCTCTATCCATCCATCCATCTATCCATCCATATCTCATTCACTTTCCCTTTCCTTCCCTCATTCTCTCTTCCCTCCCTTCCTCCCTCCCTCTCTCCTTCTTTCTTTCCTCCCTTCCTGTGAAGAACCCCAGGACTTTGGTAGGAGAAAGAAAAATCCGCCGTTTTGAAACAGAGAACATGCCCATTGATCATCCGGCATTCTTACAGCCCCACTATTAATTAGCTTAGCATGAGCAAGGATAGCTAGCCACACTTTCAAGAAGCTCTCTACTCAAGCTCCATGCCAGGTCTTCAAACCTGGCAACCTTAAGACTTGTGGACTTCAACTCCCAGAATTCTCCAGCCAGCAGAGCTGAATTCTGGAAGTTGAAGTCCACAAGTCTTAAGGTTGCCACGTTTGAAGATATCTCTGCTCCATTCACTTGGGGATACCCAATGGTAAGGATTTCTTTCTTTCTTTCTCTCTTGAAGCCCCTCCCCCGCTTTTGCTCCCAGGGGGATGCAGGGAGGCTTGCTAGCCCCCGCCTGCTCTATTTTGGGTCTAGCAGGCCTAGTTGAAGCATGCTGGAAGCCAAAATAGGGCTCATGGGGATCCTGGAAGGGGGCAAAAATTGCGAGCCCAGTGGGGATGGTGGTGGGGCACAGCAAGCTTCTGGGTGGGGGCTAGCGAGATTTACCGGTAGGCAGGAGGAGGAGGAGGCAGTTCAGTTGTGGTGCAGAGCAGGCACCACGTGACAGCTTAGACAGGGAAGCCACCCAGGAGATGAGGAGTAACTGGGTGGGGCATTTGCTCTTAAAACGGTCTGCGCATGTGCATAACATTAAAAAAGAGAAAACAATTACGTTGTTTCAATGAAGATTGTTCTGCGCAAGTGCAGAACAGAAAACCAAGATGGCGCTTCCGAGGATAGAATCGGCACAGTCACATGTCTCCAGAGTTACTACCTATTCAGCCAAACCATACCATACTACTAGGAAACTACCTTTGGACTGCAGCCAAGAAATTAAAAGACACTTGCTCCTGGGAGGAAAGCTATGGCAAATCTGGCCAGCATACTAAAAAGCAGAGACATCACCCTGCCAACAAAAGTGTGGCTAATCAAAGCTATGATTTTCCCAGTTGCAATGGATGGCTGTGAAAGTTAGACCATAAGGAAGGCTGAGTGCCAAAGAATGGAGGCCTTTGAACTATGGTGCTGGAGAAGACTCCTGAGAGTCGCTTGGACTACAAGGCAATCAAACTGGCCAGTCCTAGTGATCAATCCTGACTGCTCTTTAGTGGACCAGATCCTGAAGATGAAACTCAAATACTTTGGCCACCTAATGAGAAGGAAGAACTCACTAGGGAGGAGTCTAATGCTGGGTAAGACTGAGGGCAAAAGAAAAAGTGGACGACAGAGAATGAGGTGGCTGGATGGAGTTACAAAAGCAGTCGGCATGAGCTTAAATGGATTTCCGAGGATGGTAGAGGACAGGAAGGCCTGGAGGAATGTTTTCCATGGAGTGTGATGGGTCGGACATGACTTTGTAACTAACAACATTTTCTCTTATCCAAAATATAAAATTTAATTTCCACACTATTTGAAGGTTATCCTTCTCTCTCTCCTTTCTAAAAAACACTGCACATCTTAGTACAATGAAGGATAGTTTAACATATATATGCATTCAATGTTGAAAAAAATCTGAATTTCTGCATTTATAATTCTATTTTTAACTTGCCAGTTTGGACTGAAATTCTTCCTTCAGGACATTTTCTGCAACTGTAGCAACAAGATGGTTTTCCCTCCTCAACAACCCTGCTGTAGCCCTGGAGACAGCTCTCCACACATCTGGCCTTAGGAGGTACCTGAAAATAACCATCAGGAAGGTTTATAAGTAGGATTCACCAACCAGTCATGTGTCAGACATCACTATATGCCATGTACATGAAACACTGTTATTTTCCCACTGAAGTGATACCTATTTATCTACTCACATTTGAACACATACAAAATGCTAGTTTGGTGGGAAGTGGGAAAAGTAATGGGAGTTCACTCATTAAACCAGCATTTGGGTCTTGAACTCAGGGTGTCAACTTTTCAGCTGACAAGCTTAGCATCTTTAATCGATGAGTCATTGCTTAACTATACCATCTCAAAAAATCCTACCTGCCGAAATTTGGGATTCCACACAATGGCACTTTCATTGAGAGTGAACATTTTCCCATCAGAAATTTTGGAGTCCATCCTTCCAACATGGACTCTCTGGAAAGATCTATTCTGAAAGACGACCAAGTTGAAGATGTCGTACCCTGGATCAAAATCCCCCTTCTCATCAAAAAATATTTCTTCTCCTGCACTGTTGTTAAAGCGAACGTTTCTCAAAAAGTAGTGAAGCTGGTTTGAAGGGAGAAGAAAAGTAAGACCAAATCAGAATCTCCTCAATATTCCCCCAAATTTGGTAGTATTCACAATCCCAACAGAGTTCAGCTTGTCATGATTGTAACTGTCATCTATTCCAGTATGATTCAGATATCTTGTCACTTTCCAAAACTCAGTTTGAATTTTAGAAATAAAACCTCAGATTTTTCTTAGCCTTACCTTGAATGTTTTAATAAATAAATGAAATGCTTTCTATAAAATAGAGTTCTCACATAATCAGCCCTTTCCTATTTATTACCATATTGCATAAATAAAGAAACAGGAGGAAAGAGGACATCCCATGAAAATGGGAGAGTATATCACCTCTATCAATCAATCACTGCAAAAACCCATGATCCTTTTCATAACTTCCAGTTTAGATATTGAAGCATAATACATTGTGATGCTTCAGTCTTTGTAAATACATTTGAATTTTCAATATTTCTGCAAAAATTTCTAAAGCATGGACTGTTCTCTATGCAAGCTTTAAACTAGAGGATGAGAACCATAAAGAAATAGATGAAAAACAATACCCTCCTTCTCGTTTTTAATGTTGAGAAAGACTATCCAAAGGTAGTATTCATAAGTATGTAAGCCTCTAGGATTTTTTGAATAAAAATTTAGAGCCAGGTGATTCAATGAATGGAATGATTTGTGAATGTGGGAGGTCCAGCCTAATATCTTCATAATAGGAGTATAGAGAAATAAGTCATTGGTAGCAGAAAGGAGATCTGTAAAAACATCTTAGTTATTGATGGTAGTATCATGGTTTGCATATGTTTTGGTACAGCTTGCTCATTAGTAGAATGATGAGTTCTGAATTGTACCTGCAAATTCTACTAGAAAATGTAAGAGCATCTCTCCATGAAATGAAGGTCAAGTAAAAGAAGTCATGCAATAAGATAAAAAACACACAGGTTGTTCTACCAAAGTATGGTTAAAGCAGAAGAACATATATGTTTTGGATTGGACAAGTAAAACTAATGAGTTTAATCACACAGAAATATTGTGGAAGGACATAAGTGTCCTTCATTTGAGGAAGCCCATCACCATGCCTTAAGACACACATGGAATTCTACAGAGAATAAATCACATTTTAGATCATATTCATGCACAAATACCAATGATTTCATAGGGTCGACAAATTTATAACATCACTGTAGATGTGAAAAATTGTCATATAAATGTACAGTAAGTATAAACAGTCTCACTGTAAGATCAGGGGGTATAATGGATACATGCAAGTTGTTTAATAGAAGGAAATATAAGGAAGATTGTCAACATCAATTTTAGTGTTGCCCATTCAAATTTAAGAGAGATTTGATGGAAGTGTTTGCACAGGAACTGGTAAACTTAATGAGCTATTTATGGTACAAAACTAATTGACAAACATCCCACCAGAAAAGAGTTCTTTCTGGAGTTGGTTAGAATTGGGACACAGCATAACCAAAAGCATGAATGACTGAATTGCAGACTAGTAATTGCTAACAGTTAATTCATTTCTGAAGAGGAAGTGACCCACAGCTTTCATACTACTGATTCATGTTCCTTCCACTTCAGGCTACATAAATGTTTCTGGGAAGAGCAAAGACATACCTGCCATGGCTGAAAATGAAAATCAGGATTTGCTCCCTTCGGATTCCTCAATGCAGCTTGCTTTGCTCTTCTTGAACGCATTGCTTGCAGAGCATGTGCTACAGAATAAACTGCATTGTAGATATTGTAGCTCTCTCCAGACATGG
This sequence comes from Thamnophis elegans, assembly GCF_009769535.1. Classification (NCBI taxonomy): domain Eukaryota; kingdom Metazoa; phylum Chordata; class Lepidosauria; order Squamata; family Natricidae; genus Thamnophis; species Thamnophis elegans. Next base: position 125,489,645 of record NC_045558.1, on the reverse strand, counting down.
TCATTTCAAACACGGAACCAGGGACTCTGGCCAGGTCTTCCTTCCCAGTGCAGCGTTTCACTCCTTTGGAATTTGGACGGAAGGAACAATCAAATATAGTCCACCAAAAACTACTCATGAGAGAAGAGGAGTTTGCAAATTGCTTTCTCCTCTCAAGAAACCCATGAAAGCCTGGCACCGTTTTTGTGTGCAGTGCAAAGTATAAGGACCCATTGAAAGTTTGGGCTGGGAAACTCCCAGTTTTAAATATCATCACAGTGAAATCCCACTGAGAGGTCATGATCCACACTCTGTGATATACTTTCTTTTTCTTGGACCTTTCAGAAAGATACAGCATTATTTGTAAAGCCTCCATAGATTGGGTTGTCCCAAAAGCAAGGAACACATCAATTTTCTTCACTATCATAGTGTCTTGTATGTTGGATATATGTGAAGTAATTGCTCCTTCAGTAGACTCTCCACCTTTAAAAGCTGGGATCAATTGCTTCCAAGCAATACAAATATCATTCTGGAAGAGCTTTGGCTGGATACTTTGAAGAAAGGCTTCCCCATTCTCATCCTCTGATGCTAGGAGGCCAATCCAGTTCCATCCAAAATGTTTCAGTAAATGAATAATGCCCTCATATTGGACATTATCATTGGGAACCATACTGAAAAAATAAGGGAACTGCTCTTTATCACTCAGGACTGGGTCAAACTGACCAAAACCAAGCTGTTTGGAAGAAAGAAGCATAGAAAATTAAATGGAGAATGTTTTGGGGCTCTTGAAGATCATGAAGCTTTTCCATTCTGCCTATAATTTTGGATTCTAGTGCAACAGCATGGCAGAATCAGAAACACCCCAAGTTTCCCATCAAGAGCTTCTTTCAGTACTTTCCGCTACCTCGGAATTACAGGATTCTATCTGACATTTCCATCGAAAATGAGTTAAGAGTGTGAACTTAATTTTTTAACAACTTATTTTATAGATTTTTTTATTAGATTTGCCACAAATAGCAAAATTACAAGGTTCTATCTATACACAAAAACTCAGAACTTCGGGGTTCTATTTGCAACAGCCGATGGTCGTACTTGGCTGCTCCCATGTGGTGGAGGAAGGATGGAGCCTGGAGCGCCTAGCATTGCCTCTGTTTCTGGACACGTGAATATCGAAAAAATGTCTCTTTTCCATGATATGGAAGCAAGTTCAGACTTAAATGAACCGAGTGGATCTGAGTATGTTCCAGAAGCCTGAAGATGACCAATTGGATATGGAAATTTTAATTGAAAATGAGTCAGTATTCTGAACTTTAAATCTATACCATTCACCAGTGCTATTGCAATGCAGGTCTGGAACCCTGCATTTTGATACTAGTAATAATTATGGCTGTGAGTCACACTTGAATAAACATGTTTCAGGGCACTGCAGTTAGAACTGTGTAATCTATATGTAAGAATGGATGTATGTATTATGCACATATGTATGTTCCAGCATATTAGCTTAAGCAGGCATAAGCCTTTAGTGAGGAAGGTATGGAGGAGGGAATTTGGCAGAACAGAGGCCAAGGCATTATAGGCCCACTGTGTGAGAAACTTTGCTTCTTGGTAATGCCACTTTATCTGGATAGCTCCCATATAAGAAACATAAATAAAGGTTCCTAAGTTTTTTTTTGGTGTTAATAACATAGAAAATGCAAAAGTAAGATGGTGGATGATGAACCATCAAGAAACAGATGATGTTGCCAATCCTCCTACGTCTACTAAGGATCAAGTAAACACTGTCACACCAGTAGTAATATCAAAAAAACTTATGAGGAAGAGACAGAAATGACCTGAAACATGGGCAGCCAATATTAGGATAAAACGTGTCAGGGGGCAGAAGAATATGTAAGCAGATGTGGGGAAACTGTACCTGCTAAAAAATTAAGTCATGGAAGGACTGTATGCAGAGTTACAAATTTGCTTGCCTTACAACAGTGACAACTGAGGAACATGAAGCAATATTTAGAGCATACAATGCTATGAGCCCTAATGAAAAGTTACATTACATTGGCAAAACTACACACAGGGAATCAGTGCATCATCCCACACCAAGAACAAAATCTTCTAGATGCAAATTCAGTTTTTTCTACCATATATACGTAAGACATGCACCATTCACGTTTGCAAGGATTTTTATCTAGGAACACCAGCAATCAGTCAAAAGCCAGTGTACAACTAGCATAGACAGAAAGGCACCTACAGACAAGATCAAACTGTATTGAACAATGAATTTAACCTGGCATCCCATGCACCCAAAAAAGATCGCTGTGACCTCTGCGAGGAGCATAAAATTGCCTCTTCAATTGGGCAGGTAGAAGAGATGATACAAAAGAAATACGATTTGCATATCCAACAGAAGAATTTAATGAGAGATCACAGGCAGGAAGAAAGAGGAGACAAAATTAGGTTGGTAATATGTTTTGAGAAATCTGGTGCAAACAGGTTTTTTTTACAAGTGTAAACTTAACTTGTTCAATATGACCACTCACACATCACATATAGGACAAAGATACTTTGCCATTTGGACGGAATTAAATGGAGGTAGTATTGTAAATGAAATAGCTAGTGTAATGGGACAAATTTTGGAAAATGTAGTGCAAGATCAACCACATGCAATGCATCTAACATTATTGCGTGACAGCTGCATTCCACAAAATAGGATAACTATTTTGTTATCCTATAACAGATTTTCTTCACAATCACCCAAACATTGAAAGCAATGAAATGAAGTTTTCTGTAACAGGCCACACTTGCATTCAAGAAGTGGATAATATGCATAGCATAATTGAACATGCTATGCTACCAATAGAATTCTTTTCACCAGTTTTTTTCCTAAGATTGCTGAAATTAGCCAGCCGATACCAGCCATTCAAAATCATCCAGATGAAGCCCACACGTTTTAAAAATTACTCTGTGAGTTCAAAGCAATTTCAGTACAGTGAGGTGCCATATGCTAAAGTTTCGCAACTAAAACTCACCCAGACCCATTCAACAATAAGTTTCAAGACAACTTTCACTGTGGGAAATTGGAAAACAGTCACTATCCATCCATGCCTTTGAAACGAAGACGAGGAGTGTTCGTGGAAAACCAGCTTCACTGACACCCCCTACCATATCTGTTAAATTGCCTATGCCTAAATTAGAGTTACAGGTACACTATGCAAAGCAAAACAAGATGACATAGAAAGTATGCTCTAATGGATGCCTAAAATCAGTAATGACTATTACTGTACCATTTTGAAGAAACTGTTATGCAAAAGTGGGTTTAAATATTAATTCTCCATATTAAGACAGGCATTTACATTTTTATATTTAATGATGAATCTTCAAATAGTAATTTACAAGCATTCTATGATCACAAAACAAATTCGAGTTAATATCTAATTGAATTCAGTGCTTTTTTAAAAAAAATGTATTAAATTTTGTAATTCTCATTTTTATGGTATAACTTAGTGTGACAAGGTTCTATCTGATGTTCAGAGCCTCCAGTATGACCCCAAGATGAGTCACCATCGGCCTCATGTTTATTTGTTGGTAGGCTCAGAAACCATTTTTTTTCCTACCTACAATGGGGCACAAACTTATCACACTAAGTTACACCATAAAAATGAGTAAAATGTTTCAAATGTTTAACATTCATTTCCCCAAAAATGGTCGCGACACACATAGAACCCTACAATTCTGAGGTAGTGTTTTGCTAAAGAAGCTGCTCTGTGAAAAATGGCCATACCTGTGGAAACTTGTAGCTGTTCAAAATGTGGGCCATCTGGAGAGAGTTTTGAGAGTGGAGGCCTCCAATGATGGGCAAGAAGTCTGTCTTCTTCCTTCCAGCACAGTTGAAGTTGATAGGACTCCCTTGGTCCAGAAACAGATGTCCTAGAACATGTTTACTGGCCCGCCTGACACTGAAACTGTTTTCATAAAATCTCAGGACTACTGAAGTGTTGGGGAACTTTCTGTTGATCTCATGAATGGTAAAAGACATAGAAAACCGGTGCTGGAAGTTTTTGGGTATTAGGCTAAAATAAAAGTGCATAAATACATATAATCATATCTCCAAAAGAATTAAATCCAGTTGTGAGCTATGAGTGCAAAGGAAACTAATTTGGAATTTCAATGACTTTCTGCCTTGTATTATTGTACTATTGTATTATTCCCATCACCTAAACAGCCCCTGTTATTTCAGCAAAAGATGCAGAGCAATAAATCTTAGTTCTTTGTAAGATAGTATGAATTATTTCTGTCCAAATGAGCACACTTTGATTCTTATGCCTTTCCCATTATGAGACTATAATTAAACTCAACTAGTTATGAAGATTTCTTGCAGTTTGACACATGTGAAAAGCAGTTTACAAGGTTGGATCAGATTTATTGTTTTTAAAAGATATGTATTAAAATAAATTAATTTTTCTTGTCCAATTGATTACTACAATTCTTATTAATTATGCAGAATCTATCCAAATCTTTTAGGAGGTAACATTCAGCAAGGCGTAGACCTCCAGGCAAATGGTTTGGAGAGGAAAATTGCAAGTCCTTTTCGTAACAGATACAAAAATGCATTACTTAGTAAAGTCATCTATTAAAAGATCATGGATGTGTCTAGGAATACCATTGTATAACGTCTTCTGTTAAAACTGGGTGAATCTATGTTATTCTTGGGTAGTAAATTACATGATCAGATATAACATTTCAATTTGCGGTCCCAATTTGCAGTTTTTTCCCTTCATTCTTGTGGAAAGGTTTTTCCAAGAACATTGAATGACATGAATCAGCTCTCTATGTAATTCTTTCTACAACTGTTGTAAAGTTAATTTGTAATTAACATTTCAATCAATAATTTGATTATTATAATCTGTAATTGTGAACAATTTATGGAGCATAATATGAGCAATTGGAATTGTATTCCCTTTAAAATTCAGCTCCTGAAAACGTTACTAGAAAGAGTTGCAACTTCCTGAATTTCAGTTTGCGAATCCTAAATAGATCAATCTTAGAAATATGCCAGGTATTTTCTCTATTGAAAAAGATTTAGAATCAAAAGATCACATTTTTCATGAATCCATTGCTAATTCCATTCTTGTGATATAGGAAAGAAAAGACTTGGATAATTTTTTCAAAATTCAATTTTTGAGAGTTTATGTTAAAATGCAGCTTCATAATTCTAGATCTTTAAAATGGTCCTTTATAATATTTCTATTTTCCGAAGGACTTCTCAGTTGAAGTTATGTTGAAAATCCAAAATGTGACAGCCAAGGGAGCAGTGCCACATTTGATGCCAAATTATGCTCTTTTATACATTCTATCCCCTTTTTCTGAAGTTTTATTGCACTTTATTCAAAGATGAAAAGAGTACTTACAATCTATTTCTGGAGGTATATGGCTTTTTTGTTAAACTCTCTATTACATCTTCAATATACCTAAGTGAAATAAATGCTCCAAGTATCATTTGTGATCTGGAGGTGCTAATCTTGCTCTGAGCTTTGGAAGGCTGGATGCAGATGGATTTCAAACGCTCATTGACACAGTCAGGAAGGAAGAAGAAGAGCAGAATTATTTTAACCGCCAGCAGTCTTGAGCCACCATCCCACCTGTTCAAGTATTTGATGAACAACATGTAGCTCTCACCTATGCAAAGAACTAAACTTAATGGGAAATATCCACTGAATATGAGAATAGGGAGGAAAAGTGTTTGTTTTATAAATTAAAAGATAAAGATAAATGTTTGGATTATTAAATGCAGAACGTTTCTCTGATTCACCTAACCTCTGAGATTCCAGGGGCAGAAGGTAAATTGTGAGGGCTCTTGTCAAAGAGTTGCACTTCTGGTCTCATTTTCCAGCAGTAATCTTTATACAGCACTGTTACTGCTAAAGAAACAGAACTGGAATAGAGTCATTTTGCTAATTAGCAGGCAAATAATAATCTTCCTCCAAGTCTACTAGTCCCTGCTGATTTAGAGACATCACCCTGCCAACAAAAGTGTGTATAGTCAAGGCTATGGTTTTCCCAGTTGAAATGTATGGCTGTGAAACAGTGGTGAAGTCTAAATTATTTTCCTACCGGTTCTGTGGGCGTGGCTTGGTGGGTGGATGTGTAATGTGACTCAGTGGGTGTGGCCATGTAGTCATGTTACCGGGGGGGGGGTTTCAAAAGACAGAAACTCACTTTAACAATGACCTACTGGAACAGGGGGTTGGACTAGATAACCTCCAGGTCCATTTTTTCGATGTGCGAAGGAACATGGCTGCCGGGCTTTTCGCTCCGGCGTCTACACGGGAAAAATAGCCAAAGAAGGAGAAATTGCCCCGAGAAAATCGAGCTTGAGAGAGACCAGGGCACGAGCGATTTCTCGGAGGGTCTGGTGCTGGCAGCGGACCGGAGAGTTTTTGCTCTCCAAGGCTGCCCTCCACGAAAAACGCCGACGCCGCTCGGAGGTGCCCGGAAGAAGCCGCGGCCCAGCTGATTAGTGAGGCGCTTAAAGACATCGCCCGGGTGCCGTTCGGAACCTGAAGAGAGACCAGGGCACGAGCGATTTTACGGAGAGTCTGGTGCAGGCAGCGGACTGGAGAGATTCCGCTCTCCGAGGCTGCCTTTCGCGAAAGACGCTGATGCCGTTCGGGGACGCCCGGAAGACGCCGCGGCCCAGCTGATTTAGAGCAGCGTTTAAAGATACCGTCCGGGTGCCGCTTGGAAGGCGTTGCGGCCCAACTCGGCTAGAGACGTTGGGTAACTATTGTTGGAGGTTCGTCGTGACCTGTCTGACTTGAGAGAGCCTTAACTCTCCTCCACTTGCTGGCTGAGAGAATCTCCCCCCCCCCTTTATGCTACTTTCTTTATCCCGTCTGTGTTTGGTTGCTGTGGACTTGCATTGGACTATTCATCGCCCCAGGGAGAAGGCGGTTAGCCTGGAACAGCACTGGGAGAGAATGGGAGGCTGTCTCCATCTGTTGCTATTGCACCCCCCTTCCTCTCCCCTCGGCTTGGCCTCCCCTGTTGGTGCATTCCCCCCTCCACTAGGCCATCGCCATCGCAGGGCCTTTTGCTGGGCGAGATTAGAATCCTTTTGGAATGCGGCTTTTGGACTTTTTGGAGTATATCTTCATCTGCTCTTCTATTTGGACTTCCATCTGCCACGGCCATTGTTGCCTGATGCCGCCTTGGACCTGCTAACACAGATAGCGCCATTACCGGCCGAGCGGGGGTACTTACAGTACATAGAAGGCCCTCTCCTTGCCTCAACCATCTTGGACTTTTTTGGACCTTCCCAGAACTATTCGCATTTTAAATTAATTAATTTTTTGCGCAATTTATAATTTATAATCTCTTTCTTTTCTTTCATCTTTTTCTTCTTTCTTTGTATGGGCTATGCATGAGGTACGCTTGAGATGAATGAATGTCCCACTTTTATGACCATATTGTTGTAATTTTGTGTTTTTAACTTTTTACGTGGGGACTGCTTGGGGGAGTGTATGAGTATGCGTGATTCGGAGGACCTGCCGGGAGTTGCGGAGGCCACGGGGGTGGTTGAGGGGACCAGAGACACGGGAGAGGGTCGGGGTATTGCGGTCGTAACAGGGAGGGGCAGATACGGCGGGGACTTTAGGGCAGGCCATTACCGGGGAAGGAGGGTTCGCTACATTACAGAGATCCCTCCTTCCGGCCCTAGGAGTCCCACTCCAAGACCAGATGGCGCAAGTAGTCAGGACCCTGGTCTCAGGCTGTTGTCGCTAAATGCCAGGTCTGTTGTACATAAAGCTCCTCTCGTCCGGGACTTAATTTTAGACGAGAGGGCAGACCTGGCATGTATTACTGAAACCTGGCTGGGCCCAGAGGGAGGAGTCCCCCTTGTAGAGCTGTGCCCAGAAGGATTTCAGGTGCTGCATCAGCCGAGAGCCCAGGGAAGGGGTGGGGGTGTGGCCGCTGTTATCCGAGAGTCGTTAGTTCCTCGTAGGGTCCCTGCTCCGGAGATTGTCGGGTGTGAGTCTTTGCTGTTAAAGTTGGACCTCAAGGGTCAAGTGGGTCTGCTGCTAACGTACCTGCCTCCCAACAGCGTTGCAGCAGCCCTCCCCTCGCTCCTCGAGTCGGTAGCCGAGCTGGCAATTGAGTTCCCTAGGTTGATGGTCCTGGGGGACTTTAATTTGCCGTCGCTCGGCGAAAACTCTGATGGGGCGCAGGAGTTCATGGCTTCCATGACAGCCATGGGCTTGACCCAAGTAATTCGGGGCCCAACCCATTCAGCGGGACACATGCTTGACCTCGTATTTCTCTCGGAGCAGTGGATTTGTGATCTTGGTCTGAGGGGGAGTGACATCATACCCCTGTCGTGGTCAGACCATTACCTACTGAGGCTCGACTTCCGGAGGCCAAACCCCCACTGTAGGGAGGAGGAACCGACCAGGTGGTTCCGCCCCAGGCGTCTTATGGAGCCGTCAAGGTTCCAGACAGAGCTTGGGGTTATTCCTGACACTTTCGCCCACAGTCCGGTGGAGACTCTGGCTGCTGCGTGGCACTCGGCAGCGTCGGAGGCCCTCGACCGGATTGCGCCACTGCGGCTCCTCCGAGGCGGCGGATCCCGGAGACCCCCTTGGTTTACCGAGGAACTCCGGGAGATGAAGCGCCGGAGGAGATGCCTAGAGCACCGTTGGAGGTCCGATAAGTCCGAACCGAACCGGGCAATGGTAACCGCCTGCACCAGGGAATACACCAGGGCACTTAGGGCAGCAAAAAGATCGCATATAGCCACCCTGGTAGCATCCGCTGAGTCCCGTCCAGCCGCCCTGTTTAGGATAACCCGCTCCCTACTGAACAAAAGGGAGGCGGGGGAACCCTTGCAGGGCAGAGCTGAAGAATATGCCCAATTCTTAGCGGACAAAATTGCTCGGTTTCGGTCGGACTTGGACTCCACCCCTGCAGTTCCAGCCGAGGCGCAAGGGGACCAAGTAGAACAGCTCTGGGTTGAGTTTCAGGACGTTACCCCCGGGGATGTGGACAAGGCCATGAGAGCTGTAAGTACCTCCACCTGCGTCCTGGATCCGTGTCCCTCATGGCTGGTTACTAACTGCAGTGAGGTGACACGAGGCTGGATCCAGGCGGTTGTAACCGCCTCCCTTCGGGAGGGGAACTTCCCCGCCACACTGAAAGCGGCGGTGGTGAGACCCCTCCTGAAGAAACCATCTTTGGATCCAGCTGTTCTTAATAGCTATCGTCCAGTCTCCAACCTTCCATTTCTGGGGAAGGTTGTTGAGAAGGTGGTGGCCTTCCAGCTCCAACGGTCCTTGGAGGAAGCAAACTACCTAGACCCCTTCCAGTCAGGCTTCAGGCCCGGTTACAGCACAGAAACCGCTTTGGTCGCATTGATGGATGATCTCTGGAGAGCCAGAGATGAAGGACGTTCCTCCATCCTGGTCCTCCTTGACCTCTCAGCGGCTTTCGATACCATCGACCATGGTATCCTTCTGCGACGACTGCGGGAGGTGGGAGTGGGAGGCACCGTGCTATGGTGGTTCTCCTCCTACCTCTCGGACAGGTCGCAGTCGGTGTTAGTGGGGGGGCAGAGATCGTCCCCTAGGCCCCTAAATTATGGGGTGCCTCAGGGCTCGGTCTTATCCCCCCTACTATTCAACATCTACATGAAACCGCTGGGAGAGATCATCCGCAGGCACGGGATTAGATACCATCAATATGCGGACGATACTCAATTGTATCTGTCCGCCCCGTGCCAACTCAATGAAGCGGTGGACGTGATGTGCCGGGGCCTTGAGGCCGTCATGGACTGGATGAGGGTTAACAAGCTTGTGCTCAACCCAGAAAAGACCGAGTGGCTGTTGTGTTTCCCTCCCAAAGATTTGGCTACTGTTCCACCACTCAGGCTGGGGGGTCAAATTTTATACCCCTCAGAGAGGGTTCGCAACTTGGGAGTCCTCCTGGATCCACAGCTGTCATTTGACCACCACTTAACGGCTGTGACCAGGGGGGCGTTCGCCCAGGTTCGCCTGGTGCGCCAGTTGCGACCCTACCTGAATCGGGAGGCTCTCACAACAGTCACTCGGGCCCTTGTGACCTCTAGGCTGGAATACTGCAATGTGCTCTACATGGGGCTGCCCTTGAAGAGCATCCGGCGACTTCAGCTAGTGCAGAATGCAGCCGCGCGAGTGATTGCGGGTGCACCCCGATTCACCCGCATTACACCTATCCTCCGCGAGCTGCGCTGGCTACCTGTTGATCTCCGGATGCGCTTCAAGGTGCTATTAATCACCCATAAAGCCCTACATGGCAGTGGATCTGGATACTTGAGAGACCGCCTTCTGCCAATTACATCCCTGCGACCGATAAGATCCCATAGATTAGGCCTCCTCCGCATTCCATCGGCCAGCCAGTGTCGGCTGGCAACTACAAGGAGGAGGGCCTTCTCAGCAGTAGCCCCGACCCTTTGGAACGAGCTCCCCGTGGAGATTCGTACCCTCTCCACCGTCCAGGCCTTCCGCATAGCCTTGAAGAACTGGCTCGCCCGTCAGGCCTGGGGATAGGATAGTTGCCCCTCCCGAATGATGAATGTATGTTGTTTGCTATTTTATTACATGTTGTCCTACTGTCTGTATTCCCCCCCTTCCTAGTTTTTGTGTGAGCCGCCCTGAGTCCCCTCAGGGAAAAGGGCGGCCTACAAATTCTAATAAAATTCTAAAATTCTAAATTCTAAAATTCCAGCCCTGGTTTGCTGTGCTCTTTCAAGGAATCAGCTGAATCTGCGTTTAGTGCCAAGGTTTGTGGTCCTTCCTCCCTCTCTTTTATTTATTTATTTTTTTTTTCATTTTATTAGCATTTATAGGCCGCCCTTTTCCCTGAGGGGACTCAGGGCGGCTTACAATGATAGGGGAGGGGAGTGCAGGACAAAACACAAAAAGAAAATGTGAATAAAAATAATTAACAATAAAAACCCAACATTCATTCAACATTCGGGAGGGGCGCGAGTAAAATCTTATCCCCAGGCCTGACGGGATAGCCAGATCTTGAGGGCTGTGCGGAAGGCCTGGACGGTGGTGAGGGTGCGGATCTCCACGGGGAGATTGTTCCATAGCGTCGGGGCTGCAACTGAGAAGGCTCTCCTCCGCGTAGTCGCCAGTCGGCACTGACTGGCGGATGGAATTCGGAGGAGGCCTACTCTATGCGATCTGATGGGACGAAGGGAGGTAATCGGCAGAAGGCAGTCTCTCAAATAGCCAGATCCACTACCATGGAGTGCTTTATAGGTGGTAAGAAGGACCTTGAAGTGCACCCGGAGACCAACAGGTAGCCAGTGCAGCTCACGGAGGATCGGTGTTATGTGGGCGAACCGTGGTGCGCCCACAATCACTCGCGCGGCTGCGTTTTGGACTAGCTGAAGTCGCCGGATGCTCTTCAAGGGCAGCCCCATGTAGAGCACATTGCAGTATTCCAGCCTAGAGATCACAAGGGCTCGAGTGACTGTTGTGAGGGCCTCCCGGTTCAGGTAGGGCCGCAACTGGCGCACCAGGCGAACCTGGGCAAATGCCCCCCTGGTCACAGCTGATAAGTGGTGGTCGAAACTCAGCTGTGGGTCCAGGAGGACTCCCAAGTTGCGGACCCTGTCTGAGGGGTATAAATTTTGACCCCCCAGCCTGAGTGATGGAACATCAGCCAAATTGTTAGGAGGAAAACACAACAGCCACCCGGTCTTGTCCGGGTTGAGTACCAGTTTGTTAGCTCTCATCCAGTCTTTAACAGCCTCAAGACCCCGGTTCATCACGTCCACCGCTTCATTGAGTTGGCACGGGGCGGACAGATACAACTGTGTATCGTCCGCGTATTGATGGTATTTTATCCCGTGCCTCCGAATGATCTCGCCCAGCAGTTTCATGTATATGTTAAACAGCAGGGTGGATAAGACCGAACCCTGCGGCACCCCATAAGTTAGGGGCCTCAGGGACGATCTCTGCCCCCCCACCAACACCGACTGCGACCTGTCCGAGAGGTAGGAGGAGAACCACTGCAGAACAGTGCCGCCCACCCCCACCTCCCGCAGTCGTCGCAGAAGGATACCATGGTCGATGGTATCCCTCCCTCCCTCCCTCTTTCATAGCAAACCCTCCTCCTGTTTTTGGCCTAGCAGGCCTCAGGGAAGCCTTCTGGGAGCAAAAACGGATCCCCCTCACCCTCTATTTTTGGCCTAGCAGGCCTCAGGGAAGCCTCCTAGGAACAAAAATGGATCCCCACACCCTCTATTTTTGGCCTAGCAGGCCTCAGGGAAGCCTCCTGGGAGCAGAAACGGATCCCTACGCCCGCCCCGCCCCCATTTTTGGCCTAGCAGGCCTCAGGGAAGCGTCCTGGGAGCAAAAACAGACACCAAAATGCTTTAAAAAAGTTAAAAAAAGTTCCTACCATCAGGCAGCACAGCTGATCGTCAGAACTTTTTTTTTTTTTTTACTTGTTAAAGCATTTTTTTACTACAGGTTCATGGGAACTTGCCCAAACCGGTAGCATTTCAGCCCTGCTGTGAAAGTGATTTGGAGACTTCACCCTGCCAACAAAAGTGTGTATAGTTTTCCCGTTTGCAATGGATGGCTGTGAAAGTTGGACCCTAAGGAAGGACCAAAGAATTGTGGCCTTTGAACTATAGTGCTGGAGAAGACTCCTGCGAGTCCTTGGACTGCAAGGCAATCAAACCGGTCAGTCCTTGTGGAGATCAGAAGATCCTGAAGATGAAACTCAAATACTTTGGCCACCTAATAAGAAGGAATGACTCACTGGAGAAGAGCCTAATTCCAAAAAAGATGGAGGGCAAAATAAGAAGGGGACGACAGAGAATGTGGTGGCTGGATGGAGTCACTGAAGCAGTCGGCGTGAGCTTAAATGGACATCAGAGGATGGTAGAAGACAGGAAGGCCTGGAGGAATGTTGTCCATGGGGTCATGATGAGTTGGACACAACTTGGCAATTAATAACAACAATAAATGAAGTCTGCTACTTCATACAATCTGAAGAGATAAAGTTTAAACAACAGATGGCAAAAAAACCCCACATCGGTCCATATTTATTGTCAGAAAAATAATATAAATTTTCAGAACTGCATGAAACAAAGTACAAGAGAGGAAAGTAGCAGAGATCTGATGTTAGTATATCTCTAGTGAACTACAATTCTTGAATTGGGGTGATAAAAAAGAACAATCAGATTCAGGGACTGCAGGGGGGAAAAAGGGTAGGAGGAAAATGTTCTATTGCCCAGGTATCATAAACCAGAAAAGTACAATGATGGTACAATATACAAATGTGTAACACTTGTGCAAATACTTTCCCCAACATCCAGCAATAAGAATATTTAAAAATCCTATGATATGGAAATATTTGCCCATATATCTTAAGGTACATTAATTCATGTTCCATATGAGCATGGTACACAAGTTAATGTATCATGCTCATATGACCATTCACGTAATGTAAGATGACCAGATTTTCAGATTTGTAAAGAGGGACACCTTTGACCCGGAGGGAGGGGGCTTGATAAAAAATTTTATACAGAGCAACAAAAATTTTCATACAACGCAAAAATAGTATTGTAATATTTTTTTATTTCAACATAACTACAATTTACAAATATAAATTGTAACTGTTGCCAAACATCAAAATTTTGATCACATGACCATGAGGATGCTGCACCGGTCGTTAAGTGTGAAAATGGTAGCTAAGTGTGAAAAATGGTAATCAGTCACTTTTTCCAATGCCATTGTAACTTTGGTCACTAAGCCCATTATACCACCTTTCTTGCCACAGTTCTTAAGTGAACTGCAGCTGATATTTTGTATTTTGGATAGAATCTTTTTTTTAAATAGTCTAAGACAATTTAAAAAAAAAAGAATCCACACAGAATAAATTGAAGTAAAACATTTCAAACTATTCTTTCTATGCACAATATATTTCAAACTATTGTGCATAGAATTTTTAAAAATGGTTTCACTTCAATTTATTTTGGACAGAATCTTTTCCCAGGCTAAGACAATTTAAAAAAAGAATCCACGCAGAATAAAACTATTTTAAAAAATCCTATGCACAATAAATAAAATATTATTTTAAAATACATTAAAAAAAGAAAAGAAAAAAACCCAGCTCACTTACTAGCAGGCACAAGTCAGCACTCCAAGTCAATCCAGAATGATGTAGATGTTACTACAAAGAACTGAGCAAATTAAAATGGTGAAATTCATCAGGGAAATATTTTTCAAAGAAATTTTGCCACCATTTTTCCCACACGAGCCGACCTCCAACCTCCGTGCCCCTCCCCTCTAGAAAATCCAGAAAGGAACACTCGCAGCTTCTCTAGCCAAGTATTTCCTGGAGCTCTATGGTACTTGTTCATTTTTTCTTATAAAATGAGGTAAAAGGGGCGCAGGGGGTCCGTTTTCTTGCTTTAATGTTTTAATTATATACTCAATGAAAGTACTGAGACAGAGAGAGAAGTTAGGACAGAGTGTCTTTTGTCTTGCCCCGGTTAGGATTTCTTAAGCAAATCCACTGGGCTTTCAACATGAAGCCAGAAAATCGGGATTTTTTAAAAACGCCCTGGGACACAGGATAAATTGTTATAAATCCTGACTGTCCCACCATAATCGGGACATCTGGTCACCTTATCGTAATCCCTTCTTATTATGTTGACCTGTACTACTAGAACCCCTCCTTTTTTATTTTTCCTTCCTCTCTTCCCATCTTTCCTCCCTTTTCTTTGTCTTTCGCCTCTCCCTTTCTCTTTCCTGTCCCTTCTTGCATGCTCTAATGCAAAGGGGAAAACATTTCTCCTTTTATTTTGTTTTTAATTTGTTTTGCCAGTGACAAAAGAGTCAGGGAGGGTCATGAGCAGACCCCCTGGGCAAAACAGAGCATGGAGGGTGCATGCAGAGGCACTGTGCGCTGGTCCTTTGCAGTTTCAAGGGTGGCCCCACACTAAGCACTACAGATATAAGTATTGGAGAAATCATTCTGAAATAACTTTGGTTGATTATTTGGATTTATCCACTCTCATGCTCTGATACCCAAAGGGCAAATGGTTGTCATTGAAAATGTTCAAGTAAGCAAACAATATCCTAATATTGTAACTTCTCATTCAGAACCATGTTGAAGAAGAAAGGGAATTGCCTTTTATCACTCAGGATTGGGTCAAGGAGCCATAACTAAGTTTTCTG
>NC_045558.1:125374439-125469439 GCF_009769535.1 Thamnophis elegans | reverse complement strand
CTGTCATTAGGTTCAAAATCAGTTTAATCTCTATAATAGTACAATCAATACCTATCAAGAATGACTGAGGGGTAAACTTTATCCTCATTTTAAAAATATTTTGCATAATCCACCATATTTTTATCCAAAATACTTTAACCTTTTTGCAAGTCCACCATATATGGTAATATGTAGCATCAATGCAATCACATCTCGAGCATATAGGTTGCAAATTCGGATACATGCAAGCCAGTTTTTTAGGATCTAAGTGCCATCTATAAAACATCTTATAAAAGTTCTCTCTCACGTTTTAGGTTTGTGTAAATTTTACATTTCTTACCCATATCTTTTCCCATGTAGCCAGCATTATTGGTGCTTCAAAATTTTGTGCCCACTTTATCATACAGTCTTTAATTAATTCTGTTTCAGAATCGATTTCTATTAATACATTATATAGTCTTTTTATATGCATTTAACTTTGATCCCTGATTTGTTTTAATAGATTATCCCATCTTGTGTAATACCAATTTTCTGATCTTTTTGCCATCTGGCCTGTAACTGTCCATACTGAAACCATGTTTGAATTACCTTTTCTTCTTTTAGTACATTCAAGAGTTTGAATTGTAATACACCTCTTTCTATAGTAAGAAGCTGTCTGTATGTTGTTACATCTTGTTTTTGTGCTATACTTATGTTCTCTATTGCATGTCTGGGAATTGCCCACATAGGTATCTTATCATTTAATTTATGTTGATATTTTTTCCAGACACGCAATAGAGCATTCCTTAATATATGACTTTTGAAAGTCTTATCCACTTTCTTGTCATATATCAAATAGGCATGCCAGCCATATATCAAATCATGCCCCTCGATATTCAGTAATCTATCCTCTGTTGAATGAATGAATTATTGATAAAACTACTGCTTCATAGTATAGTTTTAAATTTGGCATTTACAAGCCTCCTCTCTCATGTACATCTTGCATAATTTTAAGTTTTATTCTCGGTTTCTTCCCTGCCCAAACTAATTTGTTAATGCCCTTCTGCCATTCCAGCAAGTTTGCATCTTTTTAAAGTATTAGTATCATTTGAAAAAGAAATAAGAACTTAGGCAAGACATTCATTTTCACTGCTGCTATCCTTCCCAACAAAGACAATTGTAGTTTTTCCCAATTTTTCATCTCTACCTGTATGTTATGCCATAATGGTTCATAATTATATTTATATAGCTTCCCATTTGAAGTTGTAATATAAACTCCTAAGTATTTAACCTTATTAACTATCTCACATCTTGTTATTCTTTCTAAAGTTGCAACCAAACTTTTGATCACTAAACAAGGGACAAATTAAGTCTGTCATGCCCAATATTATGACCTTTTTTCTCTCATGGTTTTTAAGTGAATCACTATGGTTGTTAAATTAATCATTACATTTTTAAGAGAATCTGGTTTGCTCCATTGATTTGTCAAAATCAATGGCTGAGAAGGTCACAAATGGCAATCATATGATCCTTGAAGCTGCAACCATTGTGACTTCACCCTGGATTCCAAGGGCCCAAATTTTGAAGTTTTAGTCTATTCATTATGAAAGATTCAGAAAGAATAAAAAAATGTGTGAGGTTGAAAACATCTGAATATTCTACTTTATAATTCTACTTTTAACTTGCCAGTTTGCACTGATATTCTTCCTTCGGGACATTTTCTGCAACTGTAGCAACAAGATTGTTTTCCCTCCTCAACAACCCTGCTGTAGCCCCGGAGACAACTCTCCACACATCTGGCCTTAGGAGGTACCTGGAAATAACCATCAGGAAATCAGCAATTTTTCTAAAAATGACATTATGGGACGATAGCCACCAATAACAAACCTTTTTCTTTTCAATAAGTAGCTCTATGTTGCCCTCTTTCTATATTCATAGTTTCATGTACAGAGAAATTCCTAAGATAAAGTTGAAATAGAGTCCACTTAAATGAATAGAAATACTATTGTTTTTTTAAAAGTGAGAAATTTTTAGTTTCTATCATTATGTAAATCAGGTAGAAGTTTAGGTTAAACAATTATATCATATCATTTCATCCAGTTTCAGAACATTTAAAATATTTTTTTCACAGAAATGGAAGAAAAAGCTAATATTTGTTCTGCATGTAATACATTTTAATACATTTTAGGTGTAAATATTACAGTTGCATCCAGAATATTATCACTGTCCTTCACTTCTGTAGTAGTCCATAATAGTAATCAAAAATATCTTCTTCCAAAGATTATGGTTACTTAACTAAAGGAAAAGGGAAAGTTTCCTCTGTCCAGTGATTCCCAACCCTAGGAGGCAGTTTTCATCTCCATTTCTTAGCTGAGGAAACCAGTGTTGTTTGAAGATAATTCCATTGTCAAGTGGCAGACATAAGTATATGCCGAAGTGCATTGAACACTTATTTTCCCAGTGAAATGATACCTATTTATCTACTTGCATTTGCACTCATTCAAACTGCTAGGTTGGCAGGAGGTGAGACAAGTAACAGGAGCTCACTCATTAAACCAGCATTTGGGTCTTGAACACAGGGTATCAGCTTTTCAGCTGACAAGCTTAGCATCTTTAACTGATGAGTCATCACTTAATTACAAATCCTACCTGCTGAAATTTATGATTCCACACAATGGCACTTTCATTGAGAGTGAACATTTTCCCATCAAAAGTTTTGGAGTCCATTCTTCCAACATGGACTCTCTGGAAAGATCTATTCTGAAAGACAACCAAGTTGAAGATGTCGTACCCTGGATCGAAATCCCCCTTCTCGTCAAAAAATATTTCTTCTCCTGCACTGTTATTAAAGCGAGTGTTTCTCAAAAAGTAGTGAAGCTGGTTTGAAGGGAGAAGAAAAGTAAGACCAAATCAGAATTTCCTCAATATTCCCCCAAATGTGGTAATATTCACAATCCCAACAGAGTTTCTGTAGTGCAGTTTATCACAATTGTGACTGACATCTATTCTGGTGTGTTTTGGACATCTGTGCCAACCCACATTCCAAAATTCAGTTTCAATTTCAGAAAACAAACCTAAGATTTTTCTTACACTTACCTTGAATGTTTTAGTAATTAAATTAATATTCTCTGTATAAAACAGAGTTCTCACATAATCTGCCCTTTTCCCACATGATGCATAAATAAAAAATAGGAGGAAAGAGGCCATCAAATATAAATGGAGTAGGGTATCCATTAGAAATAATGGGAAGTAAATAGAAGTACAGGGGGATGCAATATTATGTATCTCTTGTGCTTGAACCACAGCTTTGTAAAATTTTATTTCACTCTGCATCTATATCTTCAATAAATATTACTAAAATGGTTTGATATCTTGTAACTTAGTCTTTCTGATACTGCATATCCATCTATCAGGTCTGTTTTGGGCCATATAATGCATTATTTCATTTTTTTTCATTTTCACTTTATTTGTATGCCGCCCTTTTCCCTAGGGGGACTCAGGGCGGCTCACAGTTCAAAAGGGGGGGGGGACAAACAATTTACAACATAGAGACACTACATCATTTAAGAACACAACAGTCATACAATTCGAGCGGGGTTAGAATCGTTAACCCCAGGCCAGCCGGGACAGCCAGATTTTAAGGGCGGCGTGGAAGGACTGGAGGGTGGTGAGGGTCCGAATCTCCACAGGGAGTTCGTTCCAGAGGGTCGGAGCAGCCACCGAGAAGGCTCTCCTCCGGGTAGTTGCCAGTCTACACTGGCTGGCTGATGGAATTCGGAGGAGGCCTAATCTATGCGATCTTAATTGTGTTATATTACAAATAGATTCCTAAAGTGGAAGGGGAAAATTTGTAAATTAAGGTAAAAGCATAGACCTGTTGAGATTATGTTTTATTGGTTTCAGAAAAATGAAAAAAAGAATAAACAAACAGCTTCTTACTGCCGCATCTCTTAAATAACAAACCCAATTCCTAGTCTAATGAAGAGCAGAAATGGGAAAATGGGTCAAATCATTCAAATTTCATATCACCTCTTTCAATCAATCACTGCAAAAACCCATGACCCTTTTCATAACTTCCAGTACAAATATTGAGCAATAATATTTTACATTGTGATGTTTCAGTCTTTGTAAATACATTTGAATTTTCAATATTTCTGCAACAATATGACCTAAAGCATGGACTATTCTCTATGCAAGCCTTAAACTAGAGGAAGAGAACCCAAATAAAGAAATGGATGAAAAACAATACCCTTGTTGTTGTTGTTGTTGTTGTTTAAAGAATTATTGAGAAAGACTATCCAAAGGAAGTATTCATAAGTGTGTAAGCCTCTAGGTTTTATTTGAATAAAAATTTAGAGCCAGGTGATTCAATGAATGGAATGATAGTCATTTGTGAATATGAGAGGTCCAATCTAATATTTTCATAACCGGAGTATAGAAAAATAAGTGTCAGCACCTCTCCATTAGATAATTAGGAAAGAAAGACCACGAGTCTCCATGTGTGGAAATCAAGTGTACTTTTACTAATTATAAATGATTAAAGGCATAGCGAAGCGAAATCTGAATATTTAGGCGCGAAAGCGATTGATATATAGAATAGCCCATTCCCCTCCCCTTGGCATCACAGTTACAGTCCAATCATAATTCTCCCAAGTGTCAGGTGTGAGATAACTTCAAAAGGCATCACGAAGATGGAATGTCGGTGCCGTTAGTCCTGGTGGGAAACTCCCACGCATGCATAGTCCCATCAGTAGCTGAACTCCAGAACCTTCCTCCAGCACAATGAGTAACCCCTCCCAAATACCATGCCCTCCCTCCCCGTTTCATGGCAGCCGAAACAACAGCAAAGCAGAGGCTGACATCCGGCCGTCCCCTGGAAAAAGGCAGTCAGGCCTGGAGAACGAGAAAATACAAACAAACAGACAAACAACAAAACACAGAAGAGAAAAGAGGGGGGGGGGGAGAAAAAGTCAAGGCTTGTCAGGATAAGTAGAATAAAACTGCCGAAGCAGCCGGGGGGCACGAACATGGGACTTGTCAACCCATTCAATATGAGAAGGAGGAAAATGCTTCCAAGCTACTAAGTACTGGATTCGATTACGTCGCCGTCGAGAGTCCAGTATCTCACGAACTTCAAAATGACGTTCACCATCAACCAACAGGGGGGCAGGTGGGGGGTCAATAGGCGGACGTAAAGCAGAAACACGAACAGGCTTAATGAGGTTAATGTGGAACACGGGATGAACACGATTGAGATGCTTGGGCAGCTGCAAACGAACCGAAACAGGATTGATGATCTTGATGATGGGAAACGGACCCACGTACTTAGGTCCTAATTTTTTTGACCTCTGTGCAGTTGGAAGGAAGTTTGTGGGCAAATAAACTAGGTCACCCTCCCTGTACTGATAAGGTTGCGCACGTCTCTTATCAGCTTGTTTCTTATGAGCACGGTGCGCAGCATCCAAAGTAGCAAGAGT
Organism: Thamnophis elegans; assembly: GCF_009769535.1. Classification (NCBI taxonomy): domain Eukaryota; kingdom Metazoa; phylum Chordata; class Lepidosauria; order Squamata; family Natricidae; genus Thamnophis; species Thamnophis elegans. The sequence goes on along the minus strand of NC_045558.1, from coordinate 125,464,004 downwards.
CAAAGGCCAAACATGGCTCAGACGTTCGCTCCAATCAGCGACGGAAGAAACTTGTGGTTGTTCACGAGGAAGTTCAGGAATAGGAACAAAATCCTGACCAAAAACAACACGGAAAGGAGTGAAAGCAGTGCTGCTATGGACAGAATTATTGTAGGCCACCTCAGCATGCGGTAGCAAGTCAACCCAATCATCTTGTTGATAATTGATGAAACAACGTAAATATTGTTCCAAAACAGAATTAGTCCTCTCACAAGCCCCATTAGTCTGAGTTTCTTCAAGACTGTGCGGACCAAAACGATGTGTTCGTCATAAGTCTGAGTGTAAATAAGGATATCGTCCAAATATATGATAACGCCTTTGTAAAGGTGGCCATGCAAGATCTCATTAATTAATTGCTTGAAAACTGCAGGCGCCCCCTGCAGGCCAAAGGGCATCACTCGGAACTGGAAGCAGCCGAGGGGGCAGTTGAAAGCAGTCTTCCACTCATCCCCCTCCTTTATGCGGACTCTATAGTACACTTCTCTGAGGTCCAGTTTAGTGAAAATGCGGCCCTTCCCCAATTGGGCTAACATGTCTTTCATTAACGGCAACGGGTAGAGGTTTGGGGCCGAGATCCCATTCAGATTCTTGAAATTAACACACAATCTCAGGGAGCCATCCTTCTTTTCCCTGAATAATACGGGTGCAGCTACTTTGGGTCGTGCTGGTTCGATGAAACCCCTTTCCAAATTTTTATCAATGAATTTTCTCATCTCCTCCATCTCTCTAGGGGACATGGAATATATTTGGGGCTTTGGAAGCTTGACACCGGGCAAAATGTCGATGGAGCAGTCAGTAGGTCTGTGGGGCGGAAGTTTATTGGAGGATTCTTCACTAAAAACTCCTCTCAGGTCCCAATACACTTTTGGAATCTTTTCCTTGCCCTAAATTCTCTCCTGACCCCTGGCGGCCAAAGCAGAGCTGCAGCTAACAGGCACCAGGGAAACACCCTCCCCTTCTGGAGGCGTGCTTGTGCGAATGCGCAACCATCCCTCCCTCCAATTTATGTGAGGGTTCCATTTTCGAAGCCAGGGGAGGCCTAAAATGAGGGGCCTGTCCATTCCAGGAGCCACAATAAAAGAGATTAATTCTATGTGGGTGCCCATTTTCATCTCAAGAGGTTCAGTATAGAAGTGGGCTGGGCCACCCCCTGCTATGGACCCATCTATTTGGCAAAAGACAATAGGGGTTTTCAAAGTTTTTAACTTGAGGCCTAGTTTCTCCATTGCAGGATTGATCATACAGCGGGAACAGCCTGAGTCAAGGAGGGCGGGAAGCTGCTCTGACACCCCATCGGGCGGAACCCTTAATTCTATTGGGATCAGCATGGGGCCTTTGTTTGAACTCACCCAGCGAGGTGAGGCATCGTCATCGGAGTCATCAGAGGAGCTGGTGGTGGCGTCAGCTTCTTCCTCCACGTCCTGCCTGAAGCGCGGGGTGGTGGTGGCATCAGCAGCGAAAGCAGCTTCTTTTTTCTTTTTGTCCGGGGCCTTGCTTGATCTCCCTTCCCTCTTGGCAGGGGGTGGGGTGGTTGTGGGAAATTTAGCGCGGCACTCTGGAACGCGGTGGCCCCCCCTCCCGCAACGGAAACATGTAAACGGCTTGACTTTGCCTGTGGGGCCTCCCTTTCCTTCACTTCTGACTCGGAAAGGGGGCTTCTGAGTTGGGGGGGAGATCTTGCTGCTCTCTCTCTCTCTCTCTCTCTCTCTCATCCTTCGCACATTGAAATCTAATTAAATCAAGCTCAATGTCTGCTGCATTTTCATACCAAGCTGTAACGCGCTTAGGAAGGTGGCGATTAACACATTGTTGATAAATGTCTTCATTTAAGCGTAATGCAAATTTATCCAAAAGCGCTTCGTGAGACCATCCTCTCATATAAATACAGAGGTGTTGAAACTCCTGAATATACTGAGTCACCGGTCTCTCCCCCTGTGTGAGGGTCATAAATTTCAACTTCCCCCGTTTCTCAGTTAGGGGGTCATCAAATCGTCTCTTGAATGCAGTCATAAAAGCGTCAAAATTCCTCAGGAGGGGGGAATTGCTTTGGTGCAGACCCATCATCCAGTCGGCAGCCTCTTCCTCCAAAGCAAGCAACACCATACGTACTTTCATGTTTAGTTTAGTTTTAGTTTAGTTTAGTTTTATTAAACATTTATAGGCCGCCCTTTTCCCTGAGGGGACTCAGGGCGGCTTACAATAATAGGGGAGGGGAGTGCAGGACAAAACACAAAAAGAAAATGTGAGTAAAAATAATTAGCGGTAAAAACACAATATTCATTCAACATTCGGGAGGGGCGAGAGTAAAGTCTTATCCCCAGGCCTGACGGGATAGCCAGATCTTGAGGGCTGTGCGGAAGGCCTGGACGGTGGTGAGGGTGCGGATCTCCACGGGGAGATTGTTCCATAGCGTCGGAGCTGCAACTGAGAAGGCTCTCCTCCGTGTAGTCACCAGTCGGCACTGACTGGCGGATGGAATTCGGAGGAGGCCTACTCTATGCGATCTGATGGGATGGAGGGAGGTAATTGGCAGAAGGCGGTCTCTCAAATAGCCAGATCCACTACCATGGAGCGCTTTGTGAATGGTAAGTAGGACCTTGAAGTGCACCCGGAGATCAACAGGTAGCCAGCGCAGCTCACGGAGGATCGGTGTTATGTGGGCGAACCGTGGTGCGCCCACAATCACTCGCGCGGCTGCGTTCTGGACTAGCTGAAGTCGCCGGATGCTCTTCAAGGGCAGCCCCATGTAGAGCACATTGCAGTATTCCAGCCTAGAGATCACAAGGGCTCGAGTGACTGTTGTGAGGGCCTCCCGGTTCAGGTAGGGCCGCAACTGGCGCACCAGGCGAACCTGGGCAAATGCCCCCCTGGTCACAGCTGACAAATGATGGTTGAAACTCAGCTGTGGGTCCAGGAGGACTCCCAAGTTGCGGACCCTGTCTGAGGGGTATAAATTTTGACCCCCCAGCCTGAGTGATGGAACGTCGGCCAAATTGTTGGCAGGAAAACACAACAGCCACTCGGTCTTGTCCGGGTTGAGTACCAGTTTGTTAGCTCTCATCCAGTCTTTAACAGCCTCAAGACCCCGGTTCATCACGTCCACTGCTTCATTGAGTTGGCACGGGGCGGACAGATACAACTGTGTATCGTCTGCGTATTGGTGGTATTTTATCCCGTGCCTCCGAATGATCTCGCCCAGCGGTTTCATGTATATGTTAAATAGTAGGGGGGATAAGACCGAACCCTGCGGCACCCCATAAGTTAGGGGCCTCGGGGACGATCTCTGCCCCCCTACCAACACCGACTGCAACCTGTCCGAGAGGTAGGAGGAGAACCACTGCAGAACAGTGCCGCCCACCCCCACCTCCCGCAGTCGTCGCAGAAGGATACCATGGTCGATGGTATCGAAAGCCACTGAGAGGTCAAGGAGAACCAGGATGGACGCATGGCCTCCATCTCTGGCTCTCCAGAGATCATCAGTCAATGCGACCAAAGCGGTTTCTGTGCTGTAACCGGGCCTGAAGCCGGACTGGAAGGGGTCAAGGTAGTTAGCTTCCTCCAAGGTACGCTGAAGCTGGAAGGCCACCACCTTCTCAACAACCTTCCCCACGAAGGGGAGGTTGGAGACTGGATGGTAGTTGTTAAGAGCGGCTGGATCCAAGGATGGTTTCTTCAGGAGGGGTCTCACCACCGCCGCCTTGAGCACGGTGGGGAAGTGCCCCTCCCGAAGAGAGGCGGTAACAACCGCCTGGAATGTCATCCGATTCTAAATCGGGCCCATAAATTTCCATAAAGTTATAAACCTGCATAATGAAGAGGCCCAGTTTTTTGGGATTCCCGTCATACTTTACAGTTAAGGGAGGGACTTTTGCCATTTTGCGTCTTCTGGGAGGCCCCCCTGCTCTGGCAACCCCCCTGGCTGGGGGGGGGGTGAAGCTGTCTCTGGGTTAGCTTGCTCCCATCCTCCCTCAGCCTCTTCACCCTCCCCGAATCTTTGCATAGAGTACCTTTGTTCAAAGTCCTCTGGTTGAACTCTTTCTCGGGGCCTTCGTTCGGGCAAGATCTGCCCCATTTCAAGTGGCTTCACCTGAGGTTTTCTCCTGGTAACTCCAGCATCCCAACTTGCGCTGTCCTCCTTTTGTCCCACAGACAAGGACCAACGGGGGGGGGGATCGCAGGGCCCGCTATTTCCAACTCAGCCATTCTCTCAGGTAATGATGGATCAGCAGTTTCCTTTTCAATGTCTTCATCGCTTGCATGCAAAGACATTGTCTTCATTTCTTCTTGAAAGTACACCCCCCATTGAAGGTTGTAATCTCCTGGTGGGGTGCTAGTGAGATTTCGCTTACTGTCAGCACCTCTCCATTAGATAATTAGGAAAGAAAGACCACAAGTCTCCATGTGTGGAAATCAAGTGTACTTTTACTAATTATAAATGATTAAAGGCATAGCGAAGCGAAATCTGAATATTTAGGCGCGAAAGCGATTGATATATAGAATAGCACATTCCCCTCCCCTTGGCATCACAGTTACAGTCCAATCATAATTCTCCCAAGTGTCAGGTGCGAGATAACTTCAAAAGGCATCACGAAGATGGAATGTCGGTACCGTTAGTCCTGGCGGGAAACTCCCACGCATGCGTAGTCCCATCAGTAGCTGAACTCCAGAACCTTCCTCCAGCACAATGAGTAACTCCTCCCAAATACCATGCCCTCCCTCCCCGTTTCATGGCAGCCGAAACAACAGCAAAGCAGAGGATGACATCAAGTCATAGGTAGCACAAGGACGATCTGTAAAAACTTCTTAATTATTGATGGTAGTATCATGTTTTACATTTGGTTTGGTATAGGTTGCTCATTAGTGGAATGATGATTTCTGAATTGTGCCTGAAAATTCTACCAATAAATGTCAGAGCATCTGTCCATGAAGGTCAAGAGAAAATGACTCATTCAGAAGACAATGATCAAATACACAAGTTGTTCTACTAAAGAATGGTTAAAGCATAAGAACATCAATGTTTTGGAATGGACAAGTAAAACTACTGACTTTAATCACACATAAATATTCTCATTAGGTGGCCAAATATTTGAGTTTCATCTTCAGGATCTGACCTTTTAAAGAGTAGATCTCCTCCATGACTGACCAGTTTGATTGCTTTTAGGATTCCTGTTGGACTGACCAGTTTAATAAAATTAAAGAGCCATTTATGGTACCACACTAGTTGACAAACATCCCACCAGAAAAGAGTTCTTTTTGGAGTTAGTTTGAATTGGGACAAGCACTACCAAAATCATGAATGACTGAATTACAGACTAGTAATTGCTAACAGTTAATTCATTTCTGAAGAGGAAGTTACCCAGAGCTTTCATACTACTGATTCATGTTCCTTCCACTTCAGGCTACATACATGTTTCTGGAAAGAGCAAAGACATACCTGCCATGGCTGAAAATGAAAATCAGGATTTGTTCCCTTCAGATTCCTCAATGCAGCTTGCTTTGCTCTTCTTGAAGGCATTGCTTGCAGAGCATGTGCTACAGAATAAACTGCATTGTAGATATTGTAGCTCTCTCCAGACATGGTCATTTCAAACACGGAACCAGGGGCTTTGCTCAGGTCTTCCTCCCCAGTGCAGCGTTTCACTCCTTTGGAATTTGGATGGAAGGAACAATCAAATAGAGTCCACCAGAATTTCCTCATGGCAGCAGATGAATTTGCAAATTGCTTTCTCCTCTCAAGAAACCCATGAAAGCCTGGCACTGTTTTTGTGTGCAGTGCAAAGTATAAGGACCCATTGAAAGTTTGGGCTGGGAAACTCCCAGTTTTAAATATCATCACAGTGAAATCCCATTGAGAGGTCATGATCCACACTCTGTGATATACTTCCTTTTCCTTGGACCTTTCAGAAAGATATAGCAGTATTTGTAAAGCCTCCATAGATTGGGTAGTCCCAGAAGCAAGGAATACATCAATTTTCTTCACTATCATAACATCTTGTACATTGGATATACGTGAAGTAACTGTTCCTGCAGTAGAATCTCCACCTTTAAAAGCTGGGATCGATTGCTTCCAAGCAATGCAAATATCATTCTGGAAGAGCTTTGGCTGGATACTTTGAAGAAAGGCTTCCCCATTCTCATCCTCTGATGCTAGGAGGCCAATCCAGTTCCATCCAAAATGTTTCAGTCAATGAATAATGCCTTCATATTGGACGTTATCATTGGGAACCATACTGAAGAAATAAGGGAACTGCTCTTTATCACTCAGGACTGAGTCAAACTGACCAAAACCAAGCTGTTTGGAAGAAAGAGGCATAGAAAATTAAGTGGCGAATCTTTTTGGGATCTTGAAGAACATGAAGCTTTTCCATTCTACCTAGAATTTTGAATTCTAGTGCAATAGCATGGCAGAATCAGAAACCCTCCAAGTTTCCCATCAAGATCTTCTTTGAGCACTTTTGCTAAAGAAACTTCTCTATGAAAAATGGCCATACCTGTGGAAACTTGTAGCAGTTCAAAATGTGGGCCATCTGGAGAGAGTTTTGAGAGTGGAGGCCTCCAATGATGGGCAAGAAGTCTGTCTTCTTCCTTCCAGCACAGTTGAAGTTGATAGGGCTCCCTTGGTCCAGAAACAGATGACCGAGAACATGTTTACTGGCCAGCCTGACACTGAAACTGTTTTCAAATAATCTCAGAACTACTGTAGTGTTGGGGAACTTTCTGTTGATCTCATGAACAGCAAAATACAAAGAAAACAGGTGCTGGACGTTTTTGGGTATTAGGCTAAAATAAAAGTGCATAAATATATATAATCATATTTCCAAAAGAATTAAATCCAGTTGTGAGCTATGAGTGTGACTTCAGCAATTTGTGCAAAGGAAACTAATTTTGGATTTCAATGACTTTCTGCCTTGTGCATTATCCCCACCACCTTAACAGCCACTATTGCTTGATGAAAATAATGGGAACAGTAGATATCAGTTGTTTGCAAGATAACACGGATTCTTTCTGTCCAAATCAGCACACATTGATTCTTGTGCCATTCAAGTTATGAGACTATAATTGAAATCAACCAGTTATAAAAATTTGTTGCAGTTTGACACATATGAAAAGCAGTTTACAAGGTTGGATCAGATTTACTGTTTTTAAAAGATATGTATTAAAATAAATTAATTTCTTATCTAATTGATTATTAGTATTCTAGTTAATTATGCAGAAACTATTCCAATCTTTTAGGAGGAAACATTCAGCCAGGCAAATAGTTTGGAGAGGAAAATTAGAAGTCCTTTTCCTAACAGATACAAAAATGCATTACTTAATAAAGTCATCTATTAAAAGATCCTGGTTTTGTCTTTGAAAGTCGAGGAATACCAGCATATAAACTCCTTCAGTTAAAACTGGGTGGATCTGTGTTATTTTTGGGTAGTAAGTTACATGATCAGATAAAAAACTTCAATTTTTAGATTGTAATTTGCAGATTTCCCCCCCTTCATTCTTGTGGAAAGATTTTTTGAAGAATATTGAATGAAATAAATCAGATCCCTACATAATTATTTCTACAACTGCTGTAGAAGTTAATTTGTAACTACACACCATTAAATAATTTGATTATAGTGAACAATTTATGGAGGATGATATAAGCAATTGGAATTCCAATTATTCCAATTATTATAAAGTTCAGCTCCTAAAAATGTTACTAGAAAGAGTTGCAATTGCCTGAATTTCAGTTTGTGAATCCTAAATATATCAATGTTATAAATATGCCAAGTATTTACTCTATGGAAAAATATTTAGAATCAAAAGATCACATTTTTCATGAATCCAGTGCTACTTCCATTCTTGTGAAGGTAGGAAAATACTTGGATAATTTTTTCCAAATTCAATTTTTTGAGAGTTTATGTTAAAATCCATCTACATAATTCTAGATCTCTAAGATGGTCACTAATAATATGCAGAGAATCGCACTTTCTGTTTTCCAAAGGACTTCTCAGTTGAAGTTATGCTGAAAATGCCAAAATGTGACAGCCAAGGAGCAGTGCCACATTGGATGGATAATTATGCTCTTTTATACATTCTATCCCCTTTTTCTGAAGTTTTATTGCACTTTATTCAAACATGAAAAGGGTACTTACTGTCTATATTTGGAGGAGTATGGCTCTTTTGTTAAACTTTCTATCACTTCATCAGTATACATTCAGGAAATAAATCCTCCAAGTATCATTTGTGATCTGGAGGTGCTAATCTTGCTCCGAGCTTTGGAGGGATGCATGCAGATGGATTTCAAACGCTCATTGACACAGTCAGGAAGGAAGAAGAAGAGCAGAATAATTTTAACCACCAGCAGTCTTAAGCCACCATCCCTCCTGTTCAAGTATTTGTTGATCAACATGTAGCTCTCACCTTTGCAAGGAACTAGACCTAATGGGAAATATCCATTGAATATGAGAATAGGGAAGAAAAATGTTCTTTTTATAAATTAAAAGATAAAGATAAATGTTTGGATTATTAAATGCAGAATGTTTCTCTGATTCACCTAACCTCTGAGATTCCAGGGGCAGAAGGTAAATTGTGAAGGCTCTTGTCAAAGAGTTGCCCTTCTGATCTCCTTTTCCAGCAGTAATCTTTATACAGCAGTGTTACTGCTAAAGAAACAGAACTGGGATAGAGACACTTTTCTAATTAGCAGGCAAATAATACTCTTCCTCCTAGTCTATTAGTCCCTGGTGATTTGGAGACTTCACCCTGCCAACAGAAGTGTGTATAGTCAAGGCTATGGTTTTCCTAGTTGAAATGTATGGCTGTGAAAGTTGGACCATAAGAAAGGCTGAGTGATGAAGAATTGAGGTCTTTGAACTATGGTGCTGCAGAAGACTCATGCATGTCCCTTGGACTGCAATTTGATCAAACCAGTCAGTTCTGAGAGGAGATCAAGCCTGATTGCTCTTTAGAAGGCCATATCCTGATGATGAAATTCAAATAAGCTCGTTGCGAGCTTAAATGGACACCAGAGGATGGGAGAGGACAGGAAGGCCTGGAGGAACGTTGTCCATGGGGTTGTGATGGGTTGGACACGACTTTGCAATTAATAACAACTATAATAAATGAAATCTGCTACTTCATACAATATGAAGGGAGAAAGTTTAAACAACAGATGGCAAAATAAACATATCAGTCCAAATTTATTATCAGAACAATGATATAGATTTTTAGAACTGCATGAACCAACGTACAACAAAGAAAATAGCAGAGATTTTGTGTCAGTCTATATCTAGTGAACTACAATTCTTGAATTGAGGTGATAAGTAAGAACAATCAGATTCAGTGATTGCAACAAGGACTTTGGAGCAGAGGGAAAAGACCATATAAGGTTTAATGCTTTGCTGGGGGGAAAGTGTCCCATTGTCCAAGAATCACAAACCAGAAAAGTACAATGGTGGTACAATATACAAATGTGAAGCACTTATGTATTTGGCAAACACTTTTACCAAAATCCAGGGAAAAGAACATTTAAAGATCCCAGGAGATGGGAATAGGTTCCCAAAAATCATGGTATATTAATTCTTGTATCATATGAGCATAGTATACGAGTTAATGTATCATGCTCATATGACCATTCATATAATATCTTCCAATTACAAGTAGATCTGTACTTCTAGAACCTCTGTTTCCTTATTTTTCTTCCTTGCTTTCTCACAATCTTCCCTTCTTATTGGACCTGGGTACTTGAGAGACCGCCTGCTGCCAATTACCTCCCAAAGACCCATTAGATCACACAGATTAGACCTCCTCCGGGTTCCGTCTACTAGCCAATGTCACCTGGCTACTACCCGGGGGAGGTCCTTCTCTGTGGTGGCTCCGGCCCTTTGGAACGAGCTCCCCGCAGAGATTCGGACCCTCATCTCTCTCCAGGCCTTCCGAAAAGCCGTTAAAACCTGGCTGTGTCAGCAGGCCTGGGGTTGATGAGTTCCCTTCCCCTCTCGAATCGTGTGGCTGTTGGTTGTTTTAAATTCCCTGTACTTTTTGTTGTAGTTCTTGTGTTTCCCTTCCCCTCCTTTGCGTTTGTGCACCGCCCTGAGTCCCGCCGGGAACAGGGCGGCATATAAATAAAATGAACCTTGAACCTTGAACCTTTCTTTGTCTTTCCCTTTGTCCTTTCCTGTCCCTTCTTGAATGCTCAAATGCAAAGGGGCAAACATTTCTCCTTTAATTTTGTTTTAAATTTGTTTTGCTAGTCCTATGCCATTGAAAAACACCTGCCCTCCAGGCTCTGTTTTCAGCACGATGGCTTCCTGCAGTCCTCTGATAGCAAAAAGGAGTCAGGGAGGGCCAAGAGCAGACCCCCTAGGCAAAACAGAGCATGGGGGGCATATGCAGTGGCACCATGGGCTGGTCCTTTGCAGTTTCAAGGGTGGACCCACACTAAGCACTACAGATCTAAGTATTGGAGAAATCATTCTGAAAGAACTTTGGTTGGATATTTGGATTTATCTACTCTCATCCTTTGATACCCAAAGGGCAAATGAGTGTCATACAAAATGTACCAGTAAGTGAACAATATCCTAATATTGTAAGTTCTCATTCAGAACCATGTTGAAGAAGAAAGGGAATTGCCTTTTATCACTCAGGATTGGGTCCAAAGAGCCATAACTAAGTTTTGTGGGAGAAAAATTCATCATATATATAGTAAGGGTGTGGCTAGCTGATGAGAGCTAAATAGCTTGAAATAGATCTATACTAATCTCCCTTTATTTATTTATCAGCACAAATACAATACAAAATGTAACAAAGGCAACAGTAAAAATATTGGGTTTGTGTCTGGATGGTCTCTTGTGACGAGCCGATGGACAGAGAATGGAAGTATTGAACTTCCTCCCATATTTGGGCATACTGGGGGTTGTAACTCTCTCTCTCTCTCTCTCTTCCACCCACCCTCCCTCCCTCCCTCCCTCTCTCTCTCTCTTTCTCTCCCTCCCTCCCTCCCTCCCTCTCTCTCTATACATACATACATACATACACACACACACACACACACATATGTTTTTTATTTGTGTACAAATACAATACAAAATGTAACAAAGACAACAGTAAAAATATTGGGTTTCTGTCATGATGGACTCTTGTGACGAGCCAATTGACAGATGATGGAAGCAGTTAGCTTCCTCCCATAATTGGGGCTTACCAGGGGTTGTAAAAATCTAATTATATATATATATATATATATATATATATATATATATATATATATATATATATATATATATGTGTGTGTGTGTGTGTGTGTGTGTGTGTGTGTGTGTGTGTGTGTGTGTGTGTGTGTGTGTGTTTTGCATTTGTGCTGATAAATAAATAAAGGGAGATTAGATCTATTTCAAGCTATTTAGCTCTCATCAGCTAGCCATACCCTTACTGGGATTTGAACCTGTGCTGTATTACATATTAGGCAGTTGTATTAGCCACTAAGCCACAGGTTCTCCTCCTTTATCTCTCTCTCTCTCTCTCTCTCTCACACACACACACACACACTCCTAAAGAACATAGAGCTGTTTCATTCCCATTGCTAGATGCTACTCTGACATTATGATTAGATTACAAAACCCAACAAGATTTAAAGGAAGGTCATAATCTTTAGAATTGAATTTCAGAATTGGAACATATTGTTTTATTGTTTTCTTTCTGTTTGATCATTTGACAGGCTGATTAAAGTGATGGAATTGATGGAATTCCTTTTTACATTCTGGTTTGTAAGCAATCAGTTCTGAGTAGTTTTCATCCCACTCTTACTTTCTCCATTAAGATATGGATCCATGAATGGGAAAAAAAAGATATGTGGCTTAGCAATGACCATTATTTTCTTGTGAGGATTAAGTTTTTTGTAGGCTCCAATTTTCAAATCTGTGAAAAATACTCGTTACTGAGAAATCTTGTAGGTGTTCAGAATGTAGGCCATCTGGATGGAGATTGGTGATTCAAACCTGAAATTTGTGACAGGTATGTGTGTCTGTTTAATTTACTTTACTTACAAATACTTTTTGTACAAAATGTTCCTCCAACTTTGGTTACTTATTTGTGATGGAATGTGCACTTGGAGAAGGACTGGGGCAGGGGCTCAGCAGCAGCATAGTTTGCTAGGGAGAATTCTAAACATTACAGAAGGAAGTCCAATTAAGGGACTGTACATTCCCAAGAAGGATGGAAAAGGAAGGAAGAGGTTCAGGGTAGTCACAGCCTAGAATCTCTCTATTATTTTTTAATGTTATAGCTTTAGTCTGGCAAGATTTCATCTATTAGATATAAACAATTCATGCAATTGGACTAAAATGAATTTCACAGTGTCATCTTTGGGCTTGAGCTTGATATTATCAGTTTCTGATGATCAACAAAATTGATCAAATTAGAGGTCAATGCCAAAATGCTGAAAAATAGATTATGGTTTTTAAGTGAATCACTATGGTTGTTAAATTAATCATCAGGGTTTTAAAAGAGTCTGGTTTGCCCCATTGATTTGTCTGAAGCTAGTTGGGAAAGTCTATAATGGCAATCATATGATCCTGGAAGGTGCAACCATTGTGACATCACACTGGTCTCCAAGAGGCCAAATTTTGAACATGTGACCACAGCAATGCTCTGAATCTAAAAAGTTACTTTTTAATATTTTAATTTTATTTTAATGTATGCTAAAGGAATGATAGCCTTAAGGACTCTCAATGTACAACAATGGTTTTCTCTTGTCCAAAATATAAAATTTAATTTCCACACTATTTGAAAGTTATCTTTGTCTTTCTCCATTCTAAAAACACTGCAGAGCTTCGTATAGTGAAGTATAGTTTAACAAAAATGCATTCAAGTATCCAAATTATCGCCTTTAAAAATTATAATAGGCTGCTCTAATGTTTCCCTACTCTATTTTGGTGTTGGTGGAATTAGTCTATTCAGTATGAAAGATTCAGAAAGAATTAAAAAATGTGTGAGGTTGACAACTTCTGAATATTCTGCATTTTTAATTCTATTTTTAACTTGCCAGTTTGGATGGAAATTCTTCCTTCCGGACATTTTCTACAACTGTAGCAACAAGATTGTTTCCCCTCCTGAACAACCCTGCTGTAGCCCTGGAGGCAGCTCTCCACACATCTGGCCTTAGGAGGTACCTGGAAATAACCATCAGGAAATCAACAATTTTTCTAAAAAAAATGACACCATCGGATGATATCCATGAATAACAAACCTTCTATTTTGTTTAAATGGAATGTGCAGTTGGAGAAGGATTGAGCTAGGAGCTCAGCAGCAGCATAGTTTTCTAGGGAGAATGCAATATATTACAGAAGCAAATCCAATTAATAGACAGTATGGAAAAGGAAGGAACAGGTTCAAGGTGGTCACACCCTAGAATCTATCTATTTGTTTCTAAAGACAGAGCTTTCGTCTGGCAAGATTCCATCTGTTAGGTGTAAGCATTTAAACAATTGCACTAAATTGGATTTCATTGTGTCCTCTTTTGGCTTGAGCCTGATATTATCAAATTCTGATGATCCAACAGAATTCACCAAATTAGAGAACAATGCCAAATTGAAGAAGTCTTGGGAGTTATCCTCTGGAAAGAGTGCTTTGGTGATCACAAGAACCTTTTTTGTGTCTCTAGGTGACTCACTCCTCCCATCAGGAAGGGGCTTTAATGCTGAAAAATGAAAATAGATTCAGATTGGATTTGACCATTAAATTATCTTCTGGCAAGATATTGTTTTGTGTTATGATGTGGGTTCAAGATTATGATATACACTTGGGGAGAAAGATGCAACCCAAAGGACTTGCATTGGAAACCAAGATGGAGAAGATTTCCACAGCCACCATATATTTCCCTTTTGGGCTCAGATAGGCTGGGATGAAGGACAACCAAATGCTGCAAAATACCAGCATGCTGAAGGTGGTCAATTTAGTTTCATTGAAAGTATCAGGCAACCTCCCTGCAAAGAACGCCACAGTAAAACTGATGGTGGCCAGCAGTCCCAAGTAGCTGATGAGGACAGTGTAGAAGGTCATATCTGAACTTTCATTACATTGCACAATAATGTCATTGTTTGGTGAATGCATGTCCAACTCTGGGAAGGGAAGAGATATGATCATCCATACCACACAGATAACAACTTCTGTGAAGGAACCAAGGAGAATGGCTGAGCCTGCCAACCTTTTCCCTATCCACTTCCTCACTGTGTATCCTGGTTTGGTAGCCAGAAATGCTGGAACACCCATGATTGTTTTGGTCAAGATACAAGAAACTGAGATTGAGAAAATGGTACTAAAGATTGTTTGCCTGAGAATGCAAGTCACTTCCCCAGGCAAACCAATGAACAATATAACTGATGGAAATAAATAAAAGGCACTAAGAAATCACAGTAACAGAATTCCATAGGTATAAACTACTTGGGCAAAACAGGGTTTGATTGTAGAGTTATGTCAGAATATCATGAATATTCCAATTCTCCCCATGGACACCCTGAGTTACCAGCAGAATGCTGAAAAATAGAATATGGATTCAAATTGAATTCAACCATTAAATTATCTTCGGGTCAGATGTTGTTTTGTGTTAAGTTGTGGCTTTAAGATTATGATGTAGCACTTGGGGAGAAAGATGCAACCCAGTAGGCCTGCAGCAGAAGCCAAGATGGAGAAGATCTCCACAGCCACCATGTATTTCCCCTTGGTGCTCAGATAGGCTGGAATGAAGGACACCCAAATGCTGCAAAATACAAGCATGCTGAATGTGATCAGCTTGGCTTCATTGAAAGTGTCTGGTAATTTCCTTGCAAAGAATGCCACAATGAAACTGATAGTGGCCAGCAATCCCAAGTAGCTCAGGACAATATAGAACATGTTATCCGAACCTTCATTACACTGCACAATAATTTCCTCAACCTGTGAATGCTTGTCTAATTCTGGGAAGGGAGGAGATATGATCAACCACACCCCACAGATAACAATTTGGATGAAGGAGCCAAGGACAATGGCTGATCTCTCCAGACCTTTTCCTAGCCACTTCCTCATTGTGTTTCCTGGCTTGGTGGCCAAAAAGGCTAGGACGACTGTAATGGTTTTGGCCAAGACACAGGAAATTGAGATGGAGAAAATGATACTAAAGACTGTTTGCCTGAGAATGCAAGTCACTTTCCCAGGCCAACCAATGAACAAAACGGGACAGAGAAAACAAAGGAGAAGAGAAGAAACAAGGACAAATGTGATGTTTCTATTGTTTGCTTTGACAATGGGGGTGTCCCAGTGAAGAAAGAAAGTCAATGCCACCAAAATGAGGGTTGCCGAAAAGAAAAGAATCAAGGAAGTCAGAGTGATTCCTAATGGTTCAGTAAAAGATAAATAGCTGAAATGTTTGGGAAGGCACTGATCTCTTTCTGCATTTGAATATTGATCTTCTGGGCATCTCTCACATTGATCTGCATCTGGAAGACATGAAGAAAGTCTTGTCATTTCCACATAAAAAGAGAATATAGAGCTAACATACAGTCTAGTCTAAAGTAGAGAAATTACGCTAACGTAAAGAGCCAACATAGAGAAAGCATACTTGGTAGGTCAATTAACATAACCAATTCCACTTACAAGTGGAATTATGACCACAGTTGCAACCAAACTTTTGATCACTAAACAAGGGACAAATTAAGTCTGTCATGCCCCAGATTATGACCTTTCTCTCTCATGGTTTTTAAGTGAATCACTGCGGTTGTTAAATTAATCTTCTGCTTTTTAAGAGAATCTGGTTTGCCCCATTGATTTGTCAGAAGCTGGCTGGGAAGGTCACAAATGACAATCATATGATCCTGGAAGCTGCAACCATTGTGATTTCACATTGGTCTCCAAGGGCCCAAATTTTGAAAATTACGACCATGATGATGCTCTGAGTCTAAAAAGTTACTGTATTTTTTCGGAATATAAGATGCTGCAAAGTATAAGATGCACCTAGCTTTTGGGGAGGAAACAAGGGAGGAAATCTGCCTCTCCCTCCCAGAAATTTGCCTCCTTGCAGCAAAGGGGAAATAGTACAGACAATATACACTGTTTTGGTGTATTTCTGTTCGTGTGCTTGATCCATAGAAATAGCAAAGAATTGGAGAAATGTACATGTCTCCAGTCTGGCAGTATATTAATGCCAGAAAGTTTTCTTAAATGTAGTCACAATAACACCTCCCAATTATTTAAATAGATCTACTCCAACATGACTAAGTTAGTGTCTACTTCAGCTGCCTTAACTTAATACTACAACAGGATATTGTTACATTCAGACTATACTTGTACAGATGTTATTAAGATTGATGTGGCTTTCTGGAAGTATACGTTATTCTCTGCTATTTAAAAGAAGATACAGTAGCACTGGACCCCTCAGATTAAGCATTTATTTTTAAAAGTTTCTTCATTTTTTAAGTTGCCTAGAACAATAAAACAGTCTTTAAAAAATAAGTCTAATAATTTGAACATCCTATAGGCATTCATAGTTATTGACTTACCCCCTTGTCACAAACAGCAAATAGCCCTTTTCAGTTTGAATTTCAGCATGGGCCTCCCAATGATCAGCTGTTTCAGGATGCAAAGATTGCTATAGTCTATTGCTGCTTCAACACGCCTCATTTTCAGCTTCTGCAAGCCCCATTTTCCACCCGTTCTGGGCAGTGGAGATCAGAATGGGCTAAATATGGGGCATGCAGAGGCTGAAAATGGGGCACGTG
The DNA here is from genome assembly GCF_009769535.1 of Thamnophis elegans. Lineage (NCBI taxonomy): Eukaryota > Metazoa > Chordata > Lepidosauria > Squamata > Natricidae > Thamnophis > Thamnophis elegans. The sequence goes on along the minus strand of NC_045558.1, from coordinate 125,447,244 downwards.
GAGGTGGCAATTGGCAATGGCAATCCCTGCAGCCTGAAACAGCTGATGGTTGGGAGGCTGATCCAACTGACAATTAGCTCTTTGTGCTAAGGAGGCAAATTGCTGGGAGACTGAGGCCAAAGGGTGAGCAGGCCTACATTTGGTGCATAAGACATACCCAAATTTTCACCCTCTTTTAGGAGGGTAAAAGTGTGTCTCATACTCTGAAAAATACGGTACTTTTTCAATATTTTTGTTTAACATTTAATGATTGGTAAAGAAATGGTTGGCTTAAGGATTTTCAATGTACAACAATGCTTTTCTCTTTTCCAAAATATAAAATTTAATTTCCACATTATTTGAAAGTTCTCTTTCTCTTTCTCCTTTCTACAAACACTGCACATGTTAGTGCAGTGAAGGATAGTTTAACATAAAAATGCATTCAATGTTGAAAACGTCTGAATTTCTGTATTTATAATTCTATTTTTAACTTGCCAGTTTGAACTGAAATTCTTCCTTCAGGACATTTTCTACAACTGTAGCAACAAGATTGTTTCCCCTCCTGAACAACCCTGCTGTAGCCCTGGAGGCAGCTCTCCACACATCTGGCCTTAGGAGGTACCTGGAAATAACCATCAGGAAATCAGCAATTTTTCTTTAAAAAAAATGACACCATGGGACGATATCCACCAATAACAAACCTTCTTTTTATTTTCAAAAAGTAACTCTGTGTTACTCTTTCTCTATTCATAGTTTCACATTCAAAAAATTGCCTGATAAAGTTGAAATAGAGCACTTAAATGAATAGAAATACTATTGTTTATTTTTTTTAAAAAATGAGAGAAAAGGTTGAAAGATTTTAGTTTTTAACATTATGTAAAACAGGTAGAAATTCAGTTTAAATAATTATCATATTGTTTCATCCAGTGTCAGAATAGTTAAAAAAATACTTTTGTCATAGAAATAGAGGGGAAAAAATATCTTACTCATATTTATTCTGCATGTAATACATTTTAAAACATTTTAGGTGTAAATATTACAGTTGCATCCAGGATATCATCACTGTGCTTCACTTCTGTAGTAGTCCATAATAGTAATCAAAAATATCTTCTTCCAAAGATTATAGTTACTTTACTAAAGGTCAAGGTCAAGGTTTCCTCTATCCAGTCATTCCCGACCCTAGGAGGCAGTTTTCATCTCCATTTCTTAGTCAGCGTTTTTTGAAGATAATTCCATTGCCATGTGGCAGACATCAGTATATGCCGAAGTGCATGGAAGACTTATTTTCCCACTGAAGTGCGAAAATTTATCTACTCACATTTGCACACATTCAAACTGCTAGGTTGGCAGAAGGTGGGACAAGTAACAGGAGTTTACTCATTAAACCAGCATTTGGGTCTTGAACACAGGGTATCAGCTTTTCAGCTGACAATCTTAGCATCTTTAACCGATGAGTCATCGCTTAATTACATTACCTCAAAAAATCCTACCTGCTGGAATTTATGATTCCACACAATGGCACTTTCATTGAGAGTGAACATTTTTCCATCAGGAGTTTTGGAGTCCATGCTTCCAACATGCACTCTCTGGAAAGATCTATTCTGAAAGACAACCAAGTTGAAGATCTTGTACCCTGGATCAAAATCCCCCTTCTCGTCAAAAAATATTTCTTCTCCCACACTGTTATTAAAGCGAGTGTTTCTCAAAAAGTAGTGAAGCTGGTTTGAGGGGAGAAGAAAAGTAAGATCAAATCAGAATTGCCTCAGTATTACCCCAGATCTGGTAATATTCACAAACCTAACAGAGTTTCTGTAGTGCAGTTTATTACAATTGTAACTGACATCTGTTCCAGTATGATTCGGACACCTCATCAACCCACATTACAAAACTCAGTTTGAATTGAAAGCACGTGCAAAGAGAACCGGTACCGGTTCACATAGAAACCGACCCCTGGAGTATAAAGGAATAAGTCATTGCTAGCACAAAGGAGATCTGAAAAATTTCTAAGTTGTTGATGTTCACCAAGCTGGAAATGTTTAGAAAACAATTTCCAAAGATATTGAATTTCACCTGTCCACTGTCATGCAAAGCTTGTACAAGTGGAGGTAATTCACCCCTACTTTCACCAAGTGAAAGGCATATGGTACTCTGAGAAGAAAACTGAAGAACCAGGTGAGTGTCAAGGTTTTAAGGATAAAGCTGCTAATCTCTAGGAAAAACATTGACACCAAATTATTGAACGCAAAAGACTTGTGGATAAGTCAAAAGTCTAACAGAACAATTGTCTGTGAGTAAAAAGTTGCAGAAAGTTTTCTAAGATCAAAATAAAACTTTTTATCTTCAGGGAAAAGCATGCATTGGTAAAAAGCAAACAATGGAATCCCTGCCCAAGAACCATAGAACATCTGTGAAAGATGATGGTGAAAGTCTTTTTGGCTCATGCCCCACATTTCCCAATCGTACCACAACCAATTACAACAATCTACCACATGTCGATTTTACAGAAGATACCATTGAAAAGGTACTACACAGCCGAAAACCATCTCTATCTATTGGCCCTGATGGATTATGTCCTTACTTCTTAAAAAAGCTTTCACCATAGCAGAACCTCTTAGCAGAATCTATGAAATATCCTTCAGAACTAGCTCTTTGGCTAACTTATGGTCTCTAGCCACGGTCATCCCTATCTTCAAAAAGGGGTGACCTATCCTAGTTGAAAACTGCAGACCAATCTCATTGTGTTGCATCACCTGCAAAGTCATGAAATCAATCATAAACCAACCCACTACTTAGAGACAAACAACCTACTCTCTAACAAGCAGTTTGGCTTCAGAAAAAGAATATCCTGCAATCTGCAACTCTTACACTACAAAAATTTATGGACTTCACAACTCGACTAGGGTAAAGCAATAGACACAATTTATATAGACTTCTGTAAAGCCTTTGATTCAGTGGTACACAACAAACTACTTCTAAAACTAAAATCTTATGGCATCTCTGGTTCCCTGCATAAGTGGATAGCTGTGTTCCTATCAAATAGGCAACAAGTAGTCAGCTATCTACTACCCTACAAAAAGACCTTGACTATGTGTCAGAATGGTCAAACAATTAGCAACACCAAATCTCAACCAACAAATGCTCTGTCTTACACATTAGCAAAAAAAAAAAAATATCGAGAGAGGTAGCGCCTCCCATCAACTCCACTCTGATTGATAAAATTAATGAGTTATTTGAGGTACAAAACTAATTGACAAACATCCCACCAGAAAAGAGTTCTTTCTGGAGTTGGTTTGAATTGGACAAAGCACTAACAAAAGTATGAATGACTGAATTGCAAACAGTAATTGCTAACAGTTAATTCTGAAGAGGAAGTTACCCAGAGCCTTCATACTACTGATTCATGTTCCTTCAACTTCATACATGTTTCTGGGAAGAGCAAAGACATACCTGCCATGGCTGAAAATGAAAATCAGGATTTGCTCCCTTCGGATTCCTCAATGCAGCTTGCTTTGCTCTTCTTGAACGCATTGCTTGCAGAGCATGTGCTACAGAATAAACTGCATTGTAGATATTGTAGCTCTCTCCAGACATGGTCATTTCAAACACAGAACCAGGGACTCTGCCCAGGTCTTCCTTCCCAGTGCAGCGTTTCACTCCTTTGGAATTTGGACGGAAGGAACAATCAAATATAGTCCACCAGAATCTACTCATGAGAGAAGAGGAGTTTGCAAATTGCTTTCTCCTCTCAAGAAACCCATGAAAGCCTGGCACCATTTTTGTGTGCAGTGCAAAGTATAAGGAGCCATTGAATGTTTGGGCTGGGAAACTCCCAGTTTTAAATATCATCACAGTAAAATCCCACTGAGAGGTCATGATCCACACTCTGTAATATACTTTCTTTTTCTTGGACCTTTCAGAAAGATACAGCATTATTTGTAAAGCCTCCAAAGATTGGATGGTCCCAGAAGCAAGGAACACATCAATTTTCTTCACCATCATAGTCTTTTGTATGTTGGATATATGTGAAGTAACTGTTCCTGCGGTAGAATCTCCACCTTTAAAAGCTGGGATCAATTGCTTCCAAGCAATACAAATATCATTCTGGAAGAGCTTTGGCTGGATACTTTGAAGAAAGGCTTCCCCATTCTCATCCTCTGATGCTAGGAGGCCAATCCAGTTCCATCCAAAATGTTTCAGTAAATGAATAATGCCCTCATATTGGACATTATCATTGGGAACCATACTGAAGAAATAAGGGAACTGCTCTTTATCACTCAGGATTGGGTCAAACTGACCAAAACCGAGCTGTTTGGAAGAAAGAGGCATAGAAAATTAAATGGAGAATATTTTTGGGATCTTGAAGAACATGGAGCTTTTCCATTCTGCCTATAATTTTGGATTCTAGTGCAACAGCATGGCAGAACCAGAAACCCTCCAAGTTTCCCATCAAGATCTTCTTTGAGCACTTTTGCTAAAGAAGCTGCTGTATGAAAAATGGCCATACCTGTGGAAACTTGTAGTTGTTCAAAATGTGGGCCATCTGGAGAGAGTTTTGAGAGTGGAGGCCTCCAATGATGGGCAAGAAGTCTGTCTTCTTCCTTCCAGCACAGTTGAAATTGATAGGGTTTCCTTGATCCAGAAACAGATGACCTAGAACATGTTTACTGGCCTGCCTGACACTGAATCTGTTTTCATATAATCTTAGAAGTACTGTAGTGTTGGGGAACTTTCTGTTGATCTCATGAACAGCAAAAGACATAGAAAACCGGTGCTGGAAGTTCTTGGGTATTAGGCTAAAATAAAAGTGCATAAATACATATAATCATATCTCCAAAAGAATTAAATTCAGTTGTGAGCTATGAGTGCAAAAGGAAACTAATTTTGGATTTCAATGACTTTCTGCCTTGTGCATTATCCCCACCACCTCAGTAGCCCCTGTTATTTGAGCAAAAGATGTGGAGCCCTAGATCTTAGTTCTTTGTAAGATAGCATGGATTCTTTCTGTCCAAATCAGCACACTTGATACTGATGCCTTTCCCAATAGGAGATTGTAATTGAACTCAACCAATTATAAAGCTTTGTTGCAGTTTGACACACGTGAAAAGCAGCTTACAAGGTTGGATGAGATTTACTCTTTTTTAAAAGATATGTATAAAAATAAATTAATTTCTCTTAACCAATTGATCACTATTATTCTTATTAATTGTGCAGAAACTATTCAAATCTTTTAGGAGGAAACATTCAGCAAGATGTAAACCTCCAGGCAAATGGTTTGGAGAGGAAAATTGGAAATCCTTTTCCTAACAGATACAAAGATGCTGTACTTACTTAGTAAAGTCATCTATTAAAAGATCCCGAGTTTGTCTTTGAAAGTTTAGGAATACCAGTGTATAACTTCTTCAGTTAAAAATTGGTGGATCTATCTTATTGTTGTGTAGTAAATTACATGATCAGATATAACATTTCAATTTGGAGTCCCAATTTGCAGGTTTTTTTTCTTTCATTCTTGTGGAAACTTTTTTCCAAGAACACTGAACGAAATGAATCACCTCTCTATGTAATTCTTTCTACAACTGCTATAAAAATTAATTTGTAACTACATACTTCAATCAAAAATTTGATTACTATAATCTGTAATTGTAAACAATTTATGGACATAATATGAGCAATTGGAATTGTATTCCCTTTAAAATTCAGCTCCTAAAAATGTTACTAGAAAGAGTTGCAACTGCCTCAATTTCAGTTTGTGAATCCTAAATAGATCAATCTTAGAAACATGCCAGGTATTTGCTCTATTGAAAAAAATTTAGAATCAAAAGATCACATTTTTCATGAATCCAGTGCTACTTCCATTCTTGTGGTATAGGAAAGAAAAGACTTGGAGATTTTTTTCAAAATTCAATTTTTGAGAGTTTATGTTAAAATGCAGCTTTATAATTCTAGATCTCTAAGATGGTCATTAATAATATGCAGAGAATCCCACTTTCCATTTTCCGAAGGATTTCTCAGTTGAAGTCATGCTGAAAATGCCAAAATGTGACAGCCAAGGGAGCAGTGCCACATTTGATCCAAATCATGCCCTTTTCTACATTCTAGCCCCTTTTTCTGAAATTGTATTGCACTTTATTCAAAGATGAAAGGGGTACTTACTGTCCAGTTTTGGCGGAGTATGGCTCTTTTGTTAAACTCTCTATCACTTCATCAATATACATAAGGGAAATAAATCCTCCAAGTATCATTTGAGATTTGGAGGTGCTAATCTTGTTTCGAGCTTTTGAAGGATGGATGCAGATGGATTTCAAATGCTCATTGACACAGTCAGGAAGGAAGAAGAAGAACAGAATAATTTTAACTGCCAGCAGTTTTGAGCCACCATCCCACCTGTTCAAGTATTTGGTGAACAACATGTGGCTGTCACCTTTGCAAGGAAGTAGAGCTAATGGGAAATATCTACTAAAGATGAGAATAGGGAGGGAAAGTATTCTTTTTATAAATAAAAAGATAAAGGTAAACATTTGGATTATTAAATGCAGAAGGTTTTTATGAATTCAGCTAATCTCTGAGATTCCAGGGGCAGAAGGTGAATTGTGAGGGCTCTTGTCAAAGAGTTGCACTTCTGATCTCCTTTTCCAGCAGTAATCTTTATACAGCAGTGCTACTGCTAAAAAGAAACAGAACTGGAATAGAGTCACTTTCCTAATTAGCAGGCAAATAATACTCTTCCTCCAAGTCTACCAGTCCCTGGAGTTTTATAGAAATTTTGTTTGTGTGAAATCTGTACGTATCTAGTTTACATGTTGTAGTTGGTATAATATAGTAATTCTAACTTATTTCTCTTGCCTTGGAACCATACCTACTCTTGCCTTCTCCCTATGTACAGAAAAAGTTTGAGAAATTTTTGCTCTTGAGTATTAGGTTATCTACATTGACATATACCTCTCCATGATAATACCAGCTAGTTAGTCATTTCTTGGTAACCAAAAAATGTTGAATGTTTTTTTTTTTTGTATCTTCTGATTTCATTTTACTCCCTTTTTGTTGTTGTTATCCTCACATTTTTATTAGGATTCCTGTTTTTTTATAATCTTTACTGATGCTAGATAATATCATGCCAACACTCTTCCCTCAAAAGTCACTTTCCTCTAATATGAAAGCAGGGACAGTATTCTTTAAAATATAATATTTTGTTTGCAAGGAAAACTCTTTACCCTGAACTTAAGTTGTGGAGATTCTTAGGAGAAAAAAAAAAAAAGGATTGGGCATTTAAGACAATTTTTTTGTCTAAATAAAAATATTGTAAAAGGTATATAAAAACTGATTGAGACCAATGAAAATACAGGAAAATCACATAAAGGAGATTTACAGGAAAGGAAAGGATAATGTTGACAATGCTCAAGTATATAGAAAAAGCCTACCAAAATACATTGATGTTCCCAAAAATGAAAAATTTAAAAGAAAACAATATAATTCTTTCTCATTCTTCCAATAATCCATCCCTCTATCAATCAACTATTCCTTATACTATGAATCTCACAAATTTCAGTTTTTGAGCCAGAAAATATAGAACCATATAATAATCAGTTTCAGTTTCAAATTTAATTTGGGTGCGGTGGAAAAATCTCTGATACAAATGTTTTCATGATTGCTGTTATAGGTTGATCTTGCACATAGGGAAAAGTTAGAAATCCTAAAGTAGGTTTTCAATAAAGAACCCGTAGAAGACCCACTTTGTCCTTACAATTTTCATTTGCTTTCAAAGTATTTAACACTTCTATTGCAAGTGTTATGCCAGCATTTCAAAATCGACTCAGTCTCTTTAGTATGACAAAACTATCATTCGTGTTTCTTTTTCAAATGGATTCTAATAATCCGTTTATGGAACCATAAGAATGTTAATGAAGTCTGCTACTTCATCCAAACTGAAGGGAGAAAGTTTAAACAACAGATGACAAAACAAACATATCAGTCCATATTTATTGTCAGAACAATAATATTTTGAGAACTGCATGAACCAAAGTACAACAAAAGAAAATGGTAGAGATCTGATGTTAGTATATATCTATTGAACTACAAATCTTGAATTGCTATGATAAGAAAGAACAATCAGATTCAATGAACACAACAAGGATTTTGGAACAAAGGGAAAATATCACACAATGTTTAACACTCTGCTTGGAAAACAGGCAGTGGGAAAGTGTCCTATTGCCCAGAAATCACAAATCAGAAAAATATAATGGGCATACAATGTACAAATGTGAAACACTTGTCTATTTGGCAAACACTTCTGCTAAAATCCAGGAAAAAGAATATTTAAAGTTCCTGTGATATAGAAATATCTGCCCAAAAATCATATGATACATTAATTCATGTACCATATGAGCATAGTTCATTCATATAACCTCTTCCAATTATATGTAGACTTGTACTACTGGTTATAATTATTGTGTAACAAAATGTTTACCACAAAATATTGATTTCATGCCAATACAGAAACAGGACGTAACATAAGTTTGCAAGAAAATAAAGAAAATTTATTAAGATGCAGTTGGTCATGCTGTTAAAATGTATGCCTGTTTGGGAACATTTATCTTCTTTGCATGAGTTCATAATCCGTGTTCTCAAAGGCATTTTGGTGAAATGTTGTCCAGATTTCAAGGACCGAGGGAGTGCATTCCAAAGTAGCAAAGGGCATCACAGGCTTCTACTTAATAGTTCCCAGAGTATATGTTTTAGGTCGTAAGTATAATGCAAGCCAATTTCCTGGTATATGTTGTTTCAATCTAACTGAATAAAATATATTGTACAGAATTTAAAATCATGATAAAGAAAGTTACAGAAAGTTACAGAACAAGGCCACAGTAGTATTTGGCATTGGCTTTGTTGTTGTTGGTTGTGAAGTCATGTCCAGCCCATTGTGACCTCATTGACAACGTTTCACTGTTGGGGAGGTACCTAAAAATAAGGATCAGGAAGGTTTATGACTAGGATTTGCCAACCACTTCTTCAAACACCAACTTTATTTGGAGACAGGGATGTTAGGAAAGAGATTGGTTATAAATTCAAGGGAAGTGCAAAATTTTCTGAGGTCAGGATGCCCCAGGAGCATCCTGGTTGGGAGAATGTTCTATGTTTCTTAGAAAATAGCCTGTCTTCTGGAACGGGTTCTGAGATTTCGTCAAAATATCTCTTCTTATATTTATTTGTTTGTTTGTTTATTCATATCCCACCTTTATTATTTTTTACAAATAAGTCCAGGCAGCAAACTTTCCTCCTTGACAACCCCACAACAACAACTCTGTGATGTGAGTTGGACTGGTAGAGAGTGACTGGCTCAAAGTCACCCAGCTAGCTTTCATTGCTTGGGCAAGACTTGAATTCTTGGTCTTCCTCTTTCTAGTATTAGACCAAACTGGCTTGGTTGTTGTTGTTGTTATTGTTTGTTGTTGTACATTCTCAAAAGTAAATATTCAACTGAATGATATTTACCACCCAATCAACAAAAAAATTGGGGGAAAGTATTTTAAAAAGGGAAAATAAAAAGGTTTTGACTTGAAGCCTGCTGTCTGGGGCAAAAAATATGGAAGATGTGTTCTATTTTCTTAGCATCCTATGTTTGCTGCAATTTCTCTAAAAATGACTCATTTTTTCACCTGAATTCCTGTTTTGTCCCTCACAGTGCTGCTTTTGATAGGTTGGGCAATTTTTTCCTTTAGTCTAAAGATAGAGGCAAAGAAGGAATTAAGCAGTTCTACTTTCACCCTCTTGCCCATTAACTTCGTGCCCTCTTCTTCTATGAGTGAACTTTTTCCTTGAGTTCTTTTTTTGTTCCTTCCATACTGAAATAAACTTTTTCTCTGTATTTGTTTTGGACTGTATTGCATTTATTTCTCAGAAACACCTTTTTTTTGGGGGGGGAGATAAAAAGGATATGCTTCTCTAAAATACTTTTTAACCTGTTTTGCACTCACTACGTTTAAGCAGAAAGCATAGGTATACGGGCAACAAAGGTATATTTTTCAGAAGATAACCAGACAACATAAATTGATTCTTTATGCCCTTTTTATGGCCGAAAATTAATATTACAGCACTAGAAAAGGCATGTATGGTTCCATTCACATAGTAGATCAACAACTTAATTTCACTTTCCAACTAACAATGAGGTACCTAGAGGCATAGATTTTTGCATGGACAAAAATAATGAAATATGGAACTCATTTACACAAAATAGAATAAGTTAAAGATAATAGTTTAATAAATGTATTAGAAATTTATATGTGCTTGAATAATAACTGCATTAGATAACTATATGAATTCAACTGTACTTTTTTCCCCTTTCCTTTCTTTTTCCTCTTTTAAAACCTTTTAAAGGTTTTGGGGGGCTTTTTCATTTTTGTCATTATTATAAAATCAATAAAAGAATTAATTCAAAAAATTAGCAGCACAAAAATTAAAAAAAAAACACAAATGGAAATGGAAATATTATTCTCTCACATGCATTCCAAAACACAACTGAAAATAATAAACAAAAACTTCCATGTAGATATTTTCATGAAGATCCATCAAATATCCAGCAAAACAATGTGGTTCCAGGATACCATCATTATTCTTTACTTGTAGAGTGGTCCACAGTGGTGATCAAACAAAAGTATTTTCCTCCAAAGTTGATAACCTACTTAACATTCAATGCCACAAATAGTCCTACCTGCTGAAACTTGTGATTCCACACAATGGCACTTTCATTGAGGGTGAATATTTTCCCCTCAGGAGCTCTGGAGTCCATCCTTCCAACATGGACTCTCTGGAAAGATTTATTCTGAAAGATAACCAAGTTGAAGATATCGTATCTTTGGTCAAAGTCCCCCTTCTCATCAAAAAAGATTTCTTCTCCCACACTGTTATTAAAACGGATGTTTCTCAAAAAGTAGTGAAGCTGGATTAGAGAGAGAGGAGAAGCAAGATCAAACCAGAATTATCTCAATTGTCCCCCAAATTTCGCAATGATCAGAATCTCAACAGAGTTTCTGTAGTGAAGGTTATCAGAGTTGTAACTGAAGTCTAATGTGCAAAGAACCAACTGTCAAACAGCAAAACTCCAGGTGTTGACACTATCCTTGCAGAATTATTGAGACTGTACCACCCACAGTTGATCGAGATCTATGCCAGAAAATTTGAGAAACCAAGACATGGCCACAGGATTGGAAATGTTCAGTGTTCATTCCACTGCTGAAAAGGGCTGCCTCTAGGAGCCGAGGTGGCGCAGTGGTTAAATGCAGCACTGCAGGCTACTGCTAGATCAGCAGTTCAGCGGTTCAAATCTCACCGGCTCAGGGTTGACTCAGCCTTCCATCCTTCCGAGGTGGGTAAAATGAGGACCCGGACTGTTGGGGGCAATATGCTGACTCTCTGTAAACCGCTTAGAGAGGGCTGAAAGCCCTATGAAGCGGTATATAAGTCTACTGCTAACAATTGCTCTGATTATTGCACAATTGCTCTTATCCCTCATATTACCAAGATTCTATTCAAAATTAGACAATGTCTAGCATTAACCATTGGAAGGGAATTACCAGATGTCCAAGTTGGCTTCTGAAATGGTGATGGCACCCGTGACCATATTGCAAATCTGCACTGGATAATGGAAAAATATCATGAATATCAAAATATCATTTACATGTGTTTCATGAGCTACAAGAAAGCCTTTGATTGAGTTGATCATGAAAAGCTACGGAGAGCCCTACAAGATCTGGGGATACGCAGCACAACTGATCAAGTTGGTGCGATCACTGTGCACAAATCAGGAAGCCACTATGTGAATGCCATGTGGAGACATTGATTGGTTTAACATAGAAAAAGAAGTGCAACAAGATTTCATTCCCTTTAGGGTTGGATTCTAGCCGGCTTTATTGCTGGATCATGCATGTGTGCGCTATGCGTGCATGTGCAGTTTAATTAAAATTGTTCTGCACATGCGCAGAACTCAAAAGCAAGATGGCAGCAGTGGCAGCGGTGACCAGGAAACTGGTTCCGAGGTGTGGCAGGCCTGGCTTCCTGCCAGTTCCAGCAACTGAGGCCACCATACCATTACCAGTTCAGCCAAACTGGCCCAAACTGGTAGGAACCCATCTCTGATTCCCTTCCTTATTCAATCTGTATGCTGAATTGATAATGACAAAGGTAGATCTTGAACAATGAAAAATCGGGGTAAAGATTGGTGGAAGAAACATCAAAAGTCTTTGATATGCTAACGATACAGCTCTCCTCTCAGAAATCAAAGAAGGTCTGGAAGATCTGATCAAGAAAATCAAAGAAGAACATGAGAATGTTGGTCTTTTTCTGAGCATCAAAAAGACCAAGCTCATGACCACTGCAAGGAAGTGAAACATCAAAACAGAAATTGATGGTGAAGAGATAGAATGTGTGGAAAAATTCACTTTCCTAGATTGCAGATGGTTCAAAGTGGTGAATACGGCACAGAAATAAAGCATCAGATTGTACTGCATTGCATAGCAATAATGAACATGAGCTAAATATGGAACGGCAAGAACACAACCAAATGTAGGTTAGTTCACTCTAAGGTGTTTCCTATAGCTATGTATGGTTATGAAACCTGGACTTAAAAAAGCAGACAGGGAGAAAATCAACTCATTTGAGCTGTAGTCCTAGAGAGGACTCCTGCATACTCCTTGGACAACAAAGATGACTAACAAGCAAGCAGTAGAAAACAAACTTCAGAGATCAGATGGGAGTTTTCTCATGCTTACCTTGAATATTTTAATTTATAAATCAACATTCTTTTCATATAAAATAGCATTCTCACACAAACTGCCCTTTCCTTCTAAAATAGAAGGAAAGAGGCCATCCCACATAAATAGGGGAGGTTATCCATCAGGTGTAAAATGCTCTGAAGTCTGTTACCAGTTTGCTTCGCGTGTGCATGTGCGTGGTTCACCCAAACCGGTAGTAAAAAAAATTCTACTGGTTTGGGCAAACTGGTAGTTCCAATGATCAGCTGTGTGACAATCAGCTGTGCTGCGCGATTTCTAATTGTGCATCACAGCTGATTGTTGCACAGCTAGTCATTGGAACTACTGATTCTCCCGAACTGGTGGCATTTTCTTTTTACTACCAGTTCAGGTGAACCAGTTCGAAATGGTAGCATTTCACCCCTGGTATCCATTGTGTATGATGTAAAGTAAAGCGAAGCACAGGGCACTGCAGCACTACATATCTCTTGCTGTTGAATCACTGCTTTGTAGAATTTTATTTCAATCTGAGTCCACACCTTCCTTCAATAAATATTAACTAACATTTTTATATATCTTGCAAACTTAATTTAGTGTTTCCAATCCTTCATATCCATATGCCCAGACTATTTGAATGCATTTAATGCTTTCATAATGTGACCTTGGAAATAGAATTCCCCAAATTGGAAGGGGAAATTATGGCGGAAGCACATAGCAATTGAGATAATCTATTGACCAGTTTGATCATTGGTGGAACTATGAATTGTGATTTGTACCAGCTAATTCAACCAGATAGTGCCAGGATGACTATCCATGAGCTGAAACTCTTGAGAACGATTGAAGTGCATGGTAATGAATTACAATAATTTTAGTTTTGAACATTCAAATTTTAGGAGAGAATCAGTGTGTTTGCAACTGATAAAATTAATGAACCTTCACAGCATGGCACAGCACTCAATGAAAAACATCTCCATCAAAGAATTCCTTCTGAAGCTACTTTAAATTGGAGACAACTTTTGATATGAAATTGAAATGCATAAATAACTGAATTGCTAATAGTTAATTTGGTTTCTATAGAGGAACTACTCCGGAGCTTTTATATTGCTGATTCATGTTCTCAGGAATTATATACATATACCTAGGAAGAATGATGTCATACCTGCCATAGTTGAAAATACCAAAGACTTGCTCCATCCTGGTTTCTCCCCAAAACTAGTTTATTTCTTCTTGAATGCATTGCTTGCAGAGCGTATGCTGTAGAATAAACCACACTGTAGATATTGTAGCTCTCTCCAGATAATGGACGTTTCAAACAAAGAACCAGGCACACTGCTGAGATCTTCCTTCCCAGTGCAGTGTTTTGCTCCTTTGGAATTTGCCCAAAATGAACAGTCAAATATAGTCCACCAGAATCTCCTCATGAAAGAAGAGGAGTTTGAAAACGTTATTCTCCCATGAAGAATTTCATGAAAACTGGTGCTGTTTTTGTGTGCAAAGCAAAGTATAAGGACCCATTGAAAGTTTGGGCTGGGAATCTCCCTGGTTTGAATACCATAAAAATGTAATCCCACTGAGAGGTCATGATCCATACTGTGATATATTTTGGTTTTCTTGGATCTTTCCGAAACATGTAGAATGTATTGAAAAGCTTCCATAGATTGGATGGTTCCAGAGGCAAGGAACACATTGATTTCCTTCACTAAGATAGTGCTTTGTATGTTGGATAGATGTGATAAAAAGAGCTCCCACAGCTAAATCTCCACCTTTGAAAGCTGGGATCAATTGCTTCCAAACAATACAAATATCATTCTGGAAGAGCTTTGGCTGGATACTTTGAAGAAAGGCTTCCCCATTCTCATCCTCTGATGCTAGGAGGCCAACCCAGTTCCATCCAAAATGTTACAGTAAATGAATAATGCCCTCATATTGGACATTATCATTGGGAACCATACTGAAGAAATAAGGGAACTGCTCTGGTTCAAACTGACCAAAACCGAGCTGTTTGGAAGAAAGAAGCATAGAAAATTAAATGGAGAAACTTTTTGGGATCTTGAAGAACATGGAGCTTTTCCATTCTACCTATAATTTTGGATTCTAGTGCATCAGCATGGCAGAATCAGAAACCCTCCAAGTTTCCCATCAAGATCTTCTTTGAGCACTTTTGCTAAAGAAGCTGCTCTGTGAAAAATGGCCATACCTGTGGAAACTTGTAGCTGTTCAAAATGTGGGCCATCTGGGGAGAGTTTTGAGAGTAGATGCCTCCAATGATGGGCAAGAAGTCTGTCTTCTTCCTTCCAGCACAGTTGAAATTGATAGGACTCCCTTGATCCAGAAACAGATGACCTAGAACATGTTTACTGGCCTGCCTGACACTAAAACTTTTTTCATATAATCTCAGAAGTACTGTAGTGTTGGGAACTTTCTGTTGATCTCATGAACAGCAAAAGACATAGAAAACCAGTGCTGGAAGTTTTTGAGTATTATGCTAGAATACAAGTGCATAAATTCATATAATTATGTCATCAAATGAATTACATGCAGTTGTAAACTATGTGCATCAGTTCATCAATTATTGCAGAGGCGATTAAATTTAGATTTCAGTGAAAAACACTTTCTCTTATTTTTTACATTATCCTCAAATCCACTAATATATAAGCCAAAGAATAGGAGCCATGCATTTCAGTCATTTGTAAGATAGTATGAATTATTTCTGTCCATATCAGCACATATTGAATTGTGTGCCTTTCCCTTTATGTGACTGAGTTGGAACTCTTAGAGCTAAGAAGCTCTACATGCCACATTTTTGACACATATGAAAAGCAATTGCCTTTCCCATTATGTGACTGAGTTGGAACTCTTAGAGCTAAGAAGCTCTACATGCCACATTTTTGACACATATGAAAAGCAATTGCTTTTTCATCCTGGAACAAAAGTTTGGGTGCATTTGTAAATTAATTTCTCTAAACTCTTTGATTAGTATTAATCTTACAATGTAAAAACTATTCAAACTTTTTAGGGAGAAACTTTCAGCAAGGCAAATGGTTTGGAGAGGATGATTGGAAGTCCTTTTCCATACAGATACAAAGATCACTTTGTACCTTTATCTACTTAAGAGATCCTGCCTAGGGACACCAGCATATAAAATCATTAATCAACGTTGGGTGGATCTACATTATTCTTGGTCCATAAATTATACTGCCAGTTATAAGAATTAAACATGTAGGTCACATTTTGCAGCTTCCTTTTCTGCATACTTGTGGAATAATCTTCCCCAGAACATTGTATGAAATGAATTAGTTTCTCTAGTTCTTTCTAGAATTGCTGTAAAAGTTAATTTGTAACTAGATACTTCAATCAATAATTTGATTATTATAATTTGTAATAATAAACAATTTATTGGGAATGATATGAGATCTTGGAATTGTGTTCCTTTAAAATTCTGGTGACTAGAAATAGTTGTGATTGCCTGAACTTCAGTTTGTGAATTCTGATCCTTATTAGATCAATGTTATAAATGTGCCCAGTATTTATTATACTGAAAAAGAAAGAGAATTAAATGACCAATTTTTTCATCAATTCTCTGGTACCTTTGTTGTTGAGATGAAGAGGAGAACAGCATTAGAGAATTGTTTCAAAATTCAATTTTTTTCACAGCTTATGTTAAAATGTATTTTCTTTATTTCTTGATCTGTAAGATGATCAATTTTAACATGCACAGAATCCCACTTTATGTTTTATAAGGGCCACCTCTCAGTTTAGCAGATAAAATGTTTAAGATCAATACATATGACAGTTGAGAGCATGATGCCACATTTGATGCAAAATTATCTACCTCCATCCTACATTCTATCACCTTTTTCTGAAGTTGTATTGCTCTTCATTTACAGATGAAAGAAGTACTTACTATCTATATCTAGAAGAGTATGGACCTTTTCTAAAATTCTCAATGACTTCATTAGTATATAGAAGGGAAATAAATCCCCCAAGTATAAGGTGACCAGATTTTAACATTGGTAAAGCAGGACATCATTGACTGTGGGGGGTGTCTTGATTAAAAATTCAGTCTATATGGTCCAATCCTTTAGGGAAAAAAACCCAGGGGTCTTCAAACCTGACAGCTTTAAGACTTGTGGACTTCAACTCCCAGAATTCCTCTTCCAGTCATGTTGTGGCGACGTCATCTGCATGGAACTGCTCCATCTTCGTTTTTTTCACTGGGGGCAGGGCTGCCGCTGAAGATGCCAACGGGCCCCCGCCACCACCAGAATAACTGCTGCCGCCTCCTCCTTCCCCTCCAACAGCACCACCACTTTTGCTGCCTGGCACTGCGGCTGAAGTGAAGCTGCCACTCATAGATAGATACACTCATGTGTATCTACCTCCCGCTGGTGCCCCTGCCCATGGCAGCAGTGGTGGTGCCTCCCCCTCCACTCGGAGCACCTGAGCTGGGCTCCGGGTTACGCTTGCCGCCTCTTCCTCCTCCTTTGCCATGCTTTTGAGAAGCCATGAGGCCTTTTTTTCCTGCTCCTACCCCCTCCGCCACCTTCCTACTGGCTCCTGTGGCCTCATGGATCCTCAAAAGCATGGTGGAGGAGGATGGAGGAGGGGTAATGTGGGGCCCAGCTTAGGTGCTCCACACGGAGGGGGAGGCACCACTGCCACAGGCGGGGGTGCCGGCGGGAGCTTTGGTGGCTTTACCTCAGCCCAGCATTGGGCGGCAAATCCGGCAGTGCTGTTGGAGGAGGAGGCGGCAGCAGATATTCCGGTGATGGCAGGGGCTTTGGGGTTCACTTCAGCCACAGCGCTTCGCACAAGTGGCTAGGATTAGTCGCCCACAAAGGACAAAAAAAAAGGCACTCATAGATAGATACACTCATGTAAGTGAATGAAACTCAAAGACCGGATATTATATTGCATGCATTTCCCAGCCAAAGCTCAGAAGAATAAAAATGATTTGATTGTATGGTTATAGCTGAATATATTGAATAATCAAATTGACCCTATGGACATTCTGGGTCATCAGGGTAATTTTGAAAAATAAAAATAGATTCAAATTAGATTTGACCATTAAATTATCTTCTGGCCAGATATTGTTTTGTGTTAAGATGTGGATTCAAGATTATGATGTAGCACTTGGGGAGAAATATGCAACCCAAAAGACCTGCAGTGGAAGCCAAGATGGAGAAGATCTCCACAGCCACCATATATTTCCCTTTTGTGCTCAGATAGGCTGGGATGAAGGACACCCAAATGCTGCAAAACACCAGAATGCTGAAGGTGATCAATTTAGCTTCATTGAATGTATCAGGCAACTTCCTTGCAAAGAATGCCACAGTAAAACTGATGGTGGCCAGCAGCCCCAAGTAGCCGAGGACAATATAGAAGAGCATATCTGAACCTTCATTACATTGCACAATAATTTCATTATTTTGTGAATTCATGTCCAACTCTGGGAAGGGAGGAGATATGATCATCCATACCACACAGATAACAACTTCTGTGAAGGAACCAAGGAGAATGGTTGAGCCTGCCAATCTTTTTCCTATCCACTTCCTCATTGTATATCCTGGCTTGGTGGCCAGAAATGCTAGAACAACTGTGATTGTTTTGGCCAAGATACAAGAAACTGAGATGGAGAAAATGATACTAAAGATGGTTTGCCTGAGAAGGCAAGTCACTTTCCCAGGCCAACCAATGAACAAAAAGGAGCAGAGAAAGCAAAGGAGGAGGGAGGAAAGAAGGACACCTGTGATGTCTCTATTATTGGCTTTGACAATGGGGGTATCCCAGTGCAGAAAGAAAGTCAAGGCCACCAAAATTAGAGTAGCTGAAAAGAAAATAATCAAGGAGGTCAGAATGATTCCTAAGGGTTCACTAAAAGATAAGTAGCTGAACGTTTTGGGAAGGCACTGGTCTCTTTCTGTATTTGAATACTGATCTTCTGGGCATTTCTCACATTGATCTGCATCTGAAATAAATGAAAAGGGTTTTGTCATTTCCAAATATAAGGAAAAGTAACAGAGGTAACATAGAGAAATCATACATGGTGAGTCCATTCACATAACCCTTTCCACTTACAGATAGTCCTCAACTTGCAACCACAATTGGGACTAGTTGCTAAACAAAGTGATTGTTAAGTCATTTTTACCAACTAATCCATTTTTACCAAGATTGTTGCTATGAAAATCAATTCACAAGGTTTTCCTTATCAAAAGCCAGCAGATAAGGTCTCAAACAGTGATCACACAACTCAGGAAATCTGCAACCACTGTAAATACATGCCATTGCCACATGCCCATCTTTTGATCAGAAGAACCTGGGTATGCTGGGACAACCTTAAGTGTGAGGCCCAGTCACAAGTCCATGTTTTCAGTATTATTTTTTACTTTGAATGGTTGCTAAACAAATGGTTGTTAAGTCAAAGACTATTTGTATAAAAATAAAGCTTTCGTAATTCTAAACATTTTTTTTGCCTTATCCAATGTACACAGTTTACTTTCCATGCTACTTTCTCTTCTCTGAAATCCACTGCATCTCTCAGCATAATGAAGGATAATATAAAAATGCATACAAGTATTTAAATAACCTCCTTTTAAAAGTAATAAAAAAGCTACATTACCACCCTTTGCCTTATTTCAGAGTAACTGAGAATAAATATATTCTTCTACATACAATAACACATTTGGAAAAAAAAATTGAAAATTTATAGGTTTGAAACAGAAGTGGGTTGCTGCCGGTTCACCCTTGATTGGGCAAACCGATGGTGGCAGTGGCAAGAGGCTCTGCCCCCCCCCGATGCTTCTGCACATGTATAGAAACATCACACGATTGCGTGATTGCATGTGCATACATGCACGAACTGATAGCAAAATAAATTGCAACCCACCCCTGATTTGAAAGTTTTTGAATTTCCACATATATCATTTATTTTTAACTTGCCTGTTTGGACTGAAATTCTTCCTTCAGCGCATTTTCTGCAATTGTAGCAACAAATAGGTTTCCCCTCCTCAACAATCCTGCTGTAGCCTTGATGGCAGCTCTCCACACATCTGGCCTTAGGAGGGACCTAAAAATAAGGGTCAGGAAAGTTTATGAATAGAATTCACCAACCACTTCTTCAAACACTTCACTTTTGGGGAGAAGTTAGGAAGGGAACTGGTTATAAATTTTCACTCTACAAAACCTTTTGAGATTGAGATGTCACAAGTTTCTCTTGGTTGTGAAGAGGGTTCCATATTTCCAGCATGATCATAATGTAATCACCTTGAAATGACTATTTTAAAAAACTGATTAATGTATTGAGAAATTGGTATTTCAATGTTTCCCTTTTCAGTAGTAATCAATGTATAGAACAAATGCAGATAAAGATCTCATAATATTTTGATTTGAATTCAGAAACATCAAGTGCCTGAATTTTTAAATGAGAAGCATACAAAGCACATATCCAAGGTAGATCTATTGCTTATCCATCATATAAAAACAAGATTCAAAATAAAAGGGATAATTGAAAGATGACAGAAACATTTATGCAACTCAGCATAGGAAAACAAATTCATGTAGATATTTCCATAAAGACCAATCTAAATATACAGCAAAACCACAAACTCCATAATATCATCCCTGTCCTTCACTTGTGCACTTTCAGGTCATCAGAGAAGACTGTCTTCTCCAAAAATAGTCTACTTATTTGTGTTATCTCTAAATGTCCCACCTGTTGAAACTTGTGATTCCACACAATGGCACTTTCATTGAGAGTGAACTTTTTCCCATCAGGAGCTCTTGAGTCCATCCTACCAACACGGACTCTTTGAAAAGATTGATTCCAAAAGACGACCAAATTGAAGATGTCATAGCCGGGATCAAAATCCCCCTTCTCATCAAAAAAGATTTCATCTCCTGCACTGTTATTAAAACGGACGTTTCTTAAAAAGTAGTGAAGCTGAATTGAAAGGAGAGATAAAGGAAGATCAAACCAGACCTATCTCAATCTTCCTCCAAATTTGGCAACATTCACAATCCCAACAGAGTTTCTGTAATGAAGCTTATCAGAGTTGTAACTGAAATCCATTCTGCATAGATTCAGATATCACTTCAACCCATATACTACAGCCCATTTGACAATTTGGAATATTTTAACATCCTTTGTAAAAGACAAAGGCTTCAAACTATTATCTCTTTTTCCAACTTTTGCCTAAATAAACAATAGGAAGAAAGAGGCCATCCCATATAAATATGGGAAAATACTGTATCTCTATTCCCCTATGGTAGTACTGTATCTCTATTCCCCTATGGTAAAGAAAAGGAAGCACGAGGGACTATATTTCTACAGCTCTCTTCTTCCTGAATTACAACCTTGCAGAATTTATTTCAACTTTAGTCGATAAGTTTCTTCAATAAATATTACTTAAATATTTTGATATCTCAAAAACTTAATTTAGCCTTTCTAATCCTTTTTATCCCATATGTTTGGACTGATACAATTGTATTCTGCACCTAATGCAAAGGAAGGACTCACTAGAGAAGAGCCTAATGCTGGGAAAGATTGAGGGGAAAAGAAGGAGATAGCAATAGCAATAGCAGTTAGACTTATATACTGCTTCATAGAGCTTTCAGCCCTCTCTAAGCGGTTTACAGAGTCAGCATATCGCCCCCACAGTCTGGGTCCTCATTTTACCCACCTCGGAAGGATGGAAGGCTGAGTCAACCCTGAGCCGGTGAGATTTGAACAGCCGAACTGCAGAACTGCAGTCAGCTGAAGTAGCCTGCAGTGCTGCATTTAACCACTGCGCCACCTCGGCTCATGACGGAGAATGAGGTGGCTGGATGGAGTCACTGAAGCAGTCAGCATGAACTTAAATGGACTCCAGGGGATGGTAGAGAAGAGCCTAATGCGGGGAAAGATTGAGGGGAAAAGAAGAAGGAGATGACGGAGAATGAGGTGGCTGGATGGAGTCACTGAAGCAGTCAGCATGACTCCAGGGGATGGTAGAGGACAGGAAGACCTAGAGGAACTTTGTCCATGGGGGTCACAATGGGTTGAACACGACTTCGCAACTAACAACAACAAAATTGTATCCAGAGTGAGAGGTCCTCTGAGCTGGGTTGTTTTCTTGCAAAGACAACTAAAGCCCTTCAAAGCATCCTAATCCAAGAATGCCAGGGGATTTCTAGAAGTCTTGCCACTCTGACAAATCAGCCTTCTATAGATACATAGACATTTACAATATCTATAGGCTATGCAAAAGAGATAGTCAAGCACCCAAAAGAGAAAAGGATTCCAGCACCTCTCCACCAGTAATCAACACAACCTTGAGTCCAAGGTTAATGTCAGACCACAATCAAGTAAGCAATACCCCAATCAAGAAATTACCAAAGAGCCATTAGTAAACAGCCAAACCAAAGGATCTCTAAGATCATCCCCACCCACACAGACAGACACCAGAATATAAACTGAAAGCAAACAGCACTCCTTACTAGCTCTGATGACGTTACCTAGTTAGGATAATGAAACATTGCCCCCCCCCAAAAAAAAAAACCCGAAACCAACAAGCTCAAAAAGCACCAAGAACCCATCATTTCAATCATGAGCTACAAATATTCTCCTTTATCGATATGCAGTGTGTTACAATGACATGAGATTCTCTCAACTGGGAGAGGAATTCTTGTTATGAAAGCACAATCCAGTTAGAATTATGTCCTGGAGATTTCAGAACCATGTAGGTTTCTTTTCAACAGGGAAGAAATGGCTTCTTAGTGCTTCATCTCAAGATTTATTTTTTTAAATTCCTAGGCACATGAAGAGAATGTGGTCTTAGTTCATGATCTGTCTTCAATTTATATTCCAGGTCGAAACCTGATTGATTTCTGAGCCCAGATAAACCTGACCAGGTGCTTATTTAGCTAAGAATAGGTAATTTAAAATTGGGGAAATTTCACTCTTAGAAAGGGGGAATGCATAAAATCATTTAAAATTAAATTGCACACCACCTCAATTAATCAATCACTGCAAACTCCCAGGACAACTACTAAAACACTTGCTGAATCAGAATTTTGTATACTGTGGTTCTTCAAAGTTTGTAAATGCATCTGAATTTTCAATATTTCTGCAAAAATGTGGTGGAATCGCCTGCTGAAGAAGAGGAGGCCTCCCAGTTTGGAGGAAATGACTCAAGTAGCAATAGCAATAGCAGTTAGACTTATATAGCAATAGCAATAGCAGTTAGACTTATATACCGCTTTATAGGGCTTTCAGCCCTCTCTAAGCGGTTTACAGAGTCAGCATATCGCCCCCAACAACAATCCGGGTCCTCATTTTACCCACCTCGGAAGGATGGAAGGCTGAGTCAACCCTGAGCTGGTGAGATTTGAACTGCTGAACTGCAGAACTGCAGTCAGCTGAAGTAGCCTGCAGTGCTGCATTTAACCACTGCGCCACCTTGGCTCTAAGTCAAAGCCTTAGCCCCATACCTTCCATTTTCCAAGGGAAAGCAGATAGTCTAGCAAGATTCTTATAATATTAACAATAAATATCCACTTTGGCCAAGTAGATAAAGACCTCCAAAAATTATTGTTGATGCTCAACAAGCTGGAAAATTTTAATGAAATATTTTCATAGAGATTTTATTCTGTCAATCCGTGGTCAGGCAATTGTGTACAAGTGGAGGTACAGTAACCCAACTCCATTGTTGCCATCCACAGAAGTGGCCAATTAGCCAAGATCTTAACAAGAGCAAGGTGTGTAATACTTAGATAAAGAAAATAGAACAACAATTACATTCAAGACTGAATTGCAAGGAGAAAGCCATTGCTATCTAGATGGGCACTGGTGCCCATCTACATTTTGTAAAAAAAAAAAAAAAACAATTAAAAACTAATCCCACCAGCAGTCAGTGAGAAAAATATTCCAAGAAAGAACTTCTTTATGAGCTGATTTGAATTGGAAGATGTCTCTCTGACTCTGTGACATGAGCTGCATTAGTAGCAGAATTGCAGACAATTCTTAACAGTTAATTAGTTGTTGCAGAGAAACAAATCCAAAAACTTGGATTCTCCTTATCTAGTTTTGGACTCCTGTGAAGAATAGATCATGTTTGAGATCATTTTTTTGTAGACATATTGAAAATTTATAAGGATTCACAAAGATTTAAGAATTCTTTGTAAGGATTTGCAAACATTTGAGAATTATTTGTAAGTGTTTGCAAACATTTAAGAAAAATTGTAAGGATCCGCAAACATTTAAGAATTATTTGTAAGGATTCTCAAACATTGAAGAAAAAATTGTAAGGATTTGCAAACATTTAATAATTATTTGTAAGGATTTGCAAACATTGAAGAAAAAATTGTAAGGATTCACAAACATTTAATAATTATTTGTAAGGATTCGTAAACATTTAAGAATTTAAACATTTAAAGTGTCTAAAACATATTTTGTCTTATGTCTAAAAGATATTCATAGACATGTTTGTATAAATAGACCCAGTGACAGTAACTGGGTAACAGGTGAATATAAATTGTTTATTAGAAAGAAATGCGGGGAACTCTTGTATTGAAGATTGTAGACGTAAATTACAATTTTAGTTTTATCGCTCAAAATTTTTAGAGGGAAGTGGGTATGAGTGTTTGCACAGTTAGGGATAATATGAAGATACAGCACTAAATCACGAGTCTCCAGAAAAGAGCTCCTTCTGGAGCTAGTTTCAATTATGGGATGACTCTTTGACATGAGCTTCATGACCAACTGAATTGCAGATGCATAATAACTAACAGTTCATTCATTTCTGCAGATGAACAAATCTAGAGCTTTTATATTCCTCATTCCCTTCCCATTCCGTTCCTTATATAAATATATTTGAGAAGAGTGATGACATACTTTCCATGGCTGAAAATTTGAAAGTTTTGCTAGTCTATTCTGATTCCTCAGGGAAGCTGGCTTTTCTCTGCTTGAATACATTGCTTGCAGAGCATGTGCTGCAGAATTAACTGCATTGTAGATATTGTAGCTCTCTCCAGACATGGTCATTTCAAACACAGAGTTGGGGACTCTCGCTAGTTCTTCCTTCCCAGTGCAATGTTTTGCTCCTTTGGGATATGGAGGGAAAGAACAGGAAAATACAGACTCCCAGAACCAATCGATGTAAAATGAGGAGTGTAAATAAGAGCTTATATTCCCAAGAAATTCCTGAAAATGTGGCACCGTATTAGTGTGGAGTGAGAAGTATAAAGAACCATTGAAAGTCTGGGTTGGAAAACTCTTGACTGGGATTGTCATAACAGTGAAATCCCATTGAGACGTCACGATCCACACTCTGTGGTATAATGACTTTTTATTGTGTTTTTCAGATAAATACAAAGCCCATTGTAAAGCCTCCATAGATTGGACAGTCCCAGAGGCAAGGAACACGCTGATTTTCTTTACTAATAAAGTGTCTTTTATATAAGATATACGTGCAGTAAGGACACCCGCATTTAAGGTTCGATCTCTGAAAAGTGGGATCAACAACATCCAAGCAATGCAAATATCATTCTGGAAGAGCTTTGGCTGGATACTTTGAAGAAAGGCTTCCCCACTCTCATCCTCTGATGCTAGGAGGCCAATCCAGTTCCATTCAAAATGTTTCAGTAAATGAATAATGCCCTCATATTGTATATTTTCATTAGGAACCATACTGAAGAAAAAAGGGAACTGCCTTTTATCACTTAGGATTGGGTCAAAGGACCCATAACCAATCTGTTTGGAGAAAAAATGCATAGAAAATTAAATAGAGTAGAATAACAGAGCTGGAAAGGACATTGGAGGTCTCTTAGTCCAACCCTCTGCTTAGGCAGGAAACCCTACACCACTTCGGACAAATGGTTATCTAACATCTTTAAAACTTCCAGCATTGGAGCATTCACAACTTCTGGAGGCAAGTTGTTCCACTGATTAATTGTTCTAACTGTCAGGGAATCTGTCCTTAGTTCTAAGTTGCTTCTCTCCTTGATTAGTTTCCACCCATTGCTTCTTGTCCTGCCTCAGGTGATTTGGAGAATAGTTTGACTCCCTCTTCTTTGTGGCAACCCCTGAGACATCGGAACACTGCTATCATCCATGAAGAGTCATTTTATGAACCCAAAGAGATTTTAGAAGTTTTCCATTCTCCCAGAATATTAGTTGCTACTGTGACACTGGGGTTGAAATAGAAAAACCCAAAGGTTCCAATCAAGATTTTCATGCAAGAAAAAAATCATAAATTTCTCAACAGAGAACTCCAAGAACTCAGAATTGGAAAATGTCCCTCACTGGCTAAAACAGATTGAAAACTAATGTTTACAAAAAAAAAAAAAAAAAATCCATCACTGGCTAAAACGGATGAAAACTAATGTTTACTAAAAAAAAAAAAACAAAAAAAAAACCCACCAACAACAGCAACAGAGATGTTCTTTGAACACTTTCGCTAAAGAAACTGAAAAATGGTCATACCTACGTAAACTTAGAGTTGTTCAATTACAAAAACCCCAAACTTACCATGAAAATTGTTATGGAAGAAGGAAATCATAAGCTTACAATGAGGGACTTGGAAAACTAAAAACTGGGAAATGTGGTAGATTTCATTGCCAATCTTTTCTCATCACTGGATACCGTAGCTGATACTGAGCATTGGCCTTGTTGCCCTTTTTGCTAAAGAAGCTGATCTGTGAAAAAGGCTCCTACCTGTGGAAACTTATAGGTATTCAAAATGTGGGCCATCTGGATAGAGTTTGGGGAAGGAAGGTCACCAATGACAGGCAAGAAGTCTGTTTTGCTCCTCTGGACACAATTGAAGTTGATAGGACTCCCTCGATTCTGAAAAAGAAGATCTAAGATATGCTTACTGGCCTCCCTGACACTGAAACTGTTCTCGTAAGTATCCAGGACTAGTGTGGTGTTAAGGAATGTCTTGATGTTCTTGTTGATCTCATAAATGGTAAAATACATAGAAAGAGCATGCTGGAAGATTTTGGGTATCAGGCTGAAATAAAAGTGCACAAGGACACATAATTATAACAAGAACTGCATCCAATTGTAAACCATATAGGCAATTTCAGCAATTTGTGTAGAGAGGAATAATTCTAGATTTCAGTGAAAGTGCTTTTTTATTTTATTTTAATTTATTTTTGAAAGACTAGGAACACCAGCTTATTAACTTTATCAGTCAACCTTGGCTGGATATATGTTAATCTTGGGAAGTACTGTAAATTTTATGATCAGGAATATAAAATAAACTTTTGGTTCACATTTTGCTGACATTTTCAAGTTCCTTCTTTCAATCACTGTTGTAGAAAGGTTTTCTTAAGGCTATTGCTTGAAAGTTATCACCTATCTTGCTTCTTCAGCAACTGCTGTAAAGATTTATATGCAACCACACACTTCAATCAATAAATGGTAAAATTTAAGATGAAAATAAATCTTCACATCGTTCTTTCAAATCTACAAATTTTACCTATTATTTTTTCATCCACTGGCATCAGAAAATAAACTAAGATGCTAAGAACTCCAATTTTTTCTTAGGGGAATCTCTTGGAATTGTAGTCCCTTTGAAATTCTTCTCTTATAGAGTTTCTAAACACAATTATACTTTCAGTTTGTGATAATCAGATAAATGCTTTGAAAGTCCCCAGTATTAGCTACAGCAGTACCTTGCTACTCAATTGCTTTGAAACTCATCAAAATTGGAACTCACTGCATTTTGATGGGAAACCTTTGTCCCAGTATTCATCATTTGTTTGGATGCACAAGCTAGAACTTGTGTGTATTTGGCTGCCTTGTGATTCACAACATTATCCTTATGATTTTCAAAGTATTCATTGTTTTTAGTATTCATTATGCTTCCTGGAATGAATTAATGATGAGGAACAAGGTACCACTGAATATAGAAAAAGATTAGTAGCTTAATGACCTACTAAATCATTTTCCATGATTTCTATGGTACTTCAATTCTTTACGTAGAGAGGGACGCTCTTGTTTTTCACACAAAAAAAATCAGTTTTCTGGAGATTTATGTTAAAATGCATTTTCAGATTATTTCATCCCTAAGGTAGTTCATTATAATACAGGAAGAACTAACATTTATGTTTTCATAAGGGCCACCTCTCAGTGAAAGAAATGCTCAAAATATCTAATATCCCTAAATGGAGCAGCAAAGGGACCGGTGCCACATTTAAACCAGAATAATCTATTCCTTTCCTTCATTCTGTCATCTTTCTCTGAAGATTGCCCTTCATTCAAAAATGAAGCAGGCACTTACTTTCCAGATGTAGATACTTTTGGCTGTTTGTTGAAAGTCTGTATCCGTTCATGAATATTTATAAAGGAAATAAGTCCCCCAAGTATCAATTCAGATCTGAAGTTGTGAAATTTCCCAGGAATATTGGAGGGCTGGATGCAGATGGATTTCAAACTCTCATGAACACTCTCAGGAAGGAAAAAGAAGAGCAGAATAATTTTAAAAGAGAGGAATCTTGGTTCACCATCCCATCTTTTTAAGTGCATGTTCAGCAAAATATAGCTGTCACCTTTGCAAGGAACTATTGCCTTGACTAGAACTAAACTGAAAGGCTGTTTTTTTAAAAAAAGCAAATATATATATATAAAAAAGTTGGATGGTAAAATCTCCCAGTTAGAACTCTTTATCTTATTCTGCTAGTCAGAATCTCAGATTTCAGTGGCAGAAAGTTGCCATATTGGCATTTTTTTCAAAAGATGGCACATCAGACCTGTTTTCACCTATCAGTTCTTGTGCAGTTATGATATACTGCCAAACAAACAGAACTGGAACACACTCAGACTGATAATTAGAAGGTAAGTAACAATCTTCTCCAAGTTCTCTATTCCCTAGTAAATGGCTAATGGAATCCCTGTGGATTTTATTCTGCTAGTAGTGCCGACTATAGAGAGTAGTGCTCAACTCCAATTCAAAGCCATTGAGCCACTGTCCAAAGACATTTCTGCAGCCATGTGGCCAGCCTGATGTCGCAGAGCTCTGTTAACCTTATTCCCTAGTGATTTAGAGAAACTTTGCTTATGTGTCTATGGAGACTCTCACATTCAGGTCATGGTTGTCCCAAAAGTACCTTGTCAAGAGGCAACTGGACTTTCTGGTTCTTCTTTGAAGATGTTTCACTTCTTTATCCAAGAAGTTTCTTCAGCTCTAACTGGATGGTGGGGAATGGAAGGTTTTATACTCCTTGCAGACAGCTAGTCATTTGCATTCCTTTGGAGGGTTGTTTGGGCCACTTGGAGGTTTATCTGTGTCCTCAGGGTCACCTGAGTACTGCAAATGGATGTGGAGCCTTCTTGGTTGCGTGATGTTTTCTGCCTTGTGTGTGTCTTCACTGTTGAAGATAGGTACAGGCTGTTGGGGATGAGTCTGTGTTGTCTGCATCTGGTGCAAATACCTGTATTTTTCAGAGTATAAGACGCACCTTCCCCCCAAAAAAGAGAGTGAAAATCTGGGTGCATCTTATACACTGAATACAGTATTTTTCTAGCCTTTAGCCAGTATTTTTTGCCCCCTTTTCAAAAATGGATGTGCAGAGGATTTGGGAGGCTTGCTTCTGGGAGCTGGAGAAGACAAAAACAAATGAAAAATGGGTTGGTTTTGCTCATTTTTGCCCCCCCCAGCCCCCAGAAGCACTTTGGAGGCTTCTCAAAGTCTCTGCATCTCATTTTTTCACAAAAAATGAGGTGTGCAGAGAGTTTGAGAGGCCTGCAAAATGCAGAAACTTCTTTTTAATTTACCTCTTCAAAAACTTGGTGCGTCTTATACTCTGGTGCGTTTTGTAGTCTGAAAAATACAGTAGTTCAAATGGCTCTTTTAAAGAAGAGAAATAAGTGCTATTTCTATTGCTATCTAAGGGTACTATCAGTGAATTAACTGGACATGTATCAACATGACAATGTGTATATTGGAAATGTGCTCTACACTTTCCAATATCAGGCAGGGGGTCAAAGTCTCTCCAAAATTCAAATATGGATGAAGGAGATTCTGCTATCATTCAATATGAAACTTAATACCGAGTGGTGTTACAACAGGCAACACAAGAAGAAACTTGGACTTTGTGATCCTGGGCAGCTGACAAAATGGAATAAAGAGTAAGAGGTTTTTTTATACTTTAGTTGGGCTTTATATTTGAGCTTCCTGTTCCTGTGTAAGAAAATGTCATTTAATATTCTATTGGCTGCTGTCAGATTCCGATGGGATCATGTAGGGGTTATGTAGGGGTCATAGCTGGCTCTATAGGCAAAAGAAAAAATGCAAATCCTAGATGTCTGCCTGAGCTAATTTTGTCAACTTTTGTTTGTGCCGTATCTGAGTTTCTGTCTTGACCCAATCTTTCTGAATGAACCAAATCTGCATTTCTAAAAGCTGGTCTCCTCAGTTTTTGCTTGTGCAGGGAAAGTTTCCAACTCTATTATTCTGTATATCTGATTCTGAGATACTTCCTGGGCTGTCTCTGTAGTTTTCTTGGTGAATTGTTTTTAAGAGAGGGTTGGAACTGGATCCTTCCTAGGGGTGAGATAAAGTGACTGGCTCAAGGCCATCCAGCTGATTTCTAGCCCTGTTTAACTGTTTAATAAATTTATAGGCTGCCCAATCCCGAAGGACTCTGGGAGCCCTGTGCCTTTGTGTGTGTGTGTGTGGCGGGGTATGTGTGATCAAAACATTTCTAGTCTAGTGTCCTAACCATGGCATGTTTGTGTGTCTGTCTGTCTGTCTGTCTGTCTGTCTGTCTGTCTGTCTCTCTCTCTCTCTCTCTCTCTCTCTCTGTGTGTGTGTGTAAAATCAAAACATGGAACTCAAGACACACATACTCTTTAATGCAATTATTTCCATGAAGAACATCAAGCCAAACCATGAAGCTGCAGAATATAATCACAGGGCATCATTTGCATCAAATAAAAAACTCAAACAAGAATTATTGCTACTCAAAAAATAAGGTTCTGCAAAAATTCCACCTCCTAACCTTGAAATTAAACACAATGCCAAATGTCTATGGAGATTCTCAGTCATCCAGGTCATGGTTGCTCAAAGGTGTTTTTTCAAGAGGCAATTGGACTTTCTGGCTTTTCTTTGAAAATGTTTCACCACTCATCCAAGAAGCTTCTTCAGCTCTGATTGGATGGTGGTGGTGGAGGAATACAATATCATCTATCTCAAGTCTACAACACAGTCCTTTCAATGGTTCCAAGAACCATTGAACTATCTGCATTACTCAGGTGACCCAGATGACACAGATAAACCTCAAGGTGGCCTTAACAACCTGCTAAAAGAATGCAAATGACCAACTGTCTTCAGGGAATATAAACCCTTCCATTCCCCACCATCCAGTTAGAGTTGAAGAAGCTTCTTGAATGAAAGATCAACCAACTTCAAAAAAAACCCTAGGAAGTCCAGGTACCTCTTGAAAAAGCACCTTTAGCACAAAACCCAATGCCACTTTCCTTGGGAGTGGACTTTTTTGCGTCAGGACCTTTAGAATTCATCCTTTCATTTTTGCTTTTGAGCAATTGGAAGCCAGTCAACAGAACACAATCTATCTGTCTGCATTGACACTGATAGCATAGTACCAATTATCACTCATAAATCAGAACCCCGGCACTGCAACACATAGGAAAATATCACAAAAGGGGAAAGTGTTTGAATTCAGGGTTATGACTGCATATCTCAAATATTCAGATTGATCACAGGGGCACAATAGGTTATCAGGAAAATACTGAAAAATAGAAAGGGGTTCAAATTGGATTCAACCAATAAATCATCTTCTAGTCAGATGTTGTTTTGTTTAAGATGTGGCTTCAGGATTATGATGTAGCACTTGGGGAGAAAGATACAACTCAAAAGACCTGCAGCAGAGCCCAAGATGGAGAAGACCTCCACAGCCACCATGTATTTCCTCTTGGTGCTCAGATAGGCTGGGACGAAGGATACCTAAATGCTGCAAAACACCAGCATGCTGAAGGTGATCAACTTGGCTTCATTGAAAGTATCTGGTAAGTTCCTTGCAAAAAATGCCACAATGAAACTGATGGTGGCCAGCAATCCCAAGTAGCCCAGGACAATATAGAAAATGTTATCTGAACCTTCATTACATTACACAATAATTTCATCACTTTGAGAACTCATGTCCAACTCTGGAAAGTGAGGAGATATGGCCAACCACACGATAAATATAACAGCTTGCATAAAGGAACTGAGGACAATAGTGATCCTGCCATTCTTTTCCCTATTCACTTCCCCATTGTGTTTCCTGGCTTGGTGGCCAGAAAGGCTAGAATTACTGTGATGGTTTTGGCCAAGACACAGGAAACTGAGATGGAGAAAATGGTACTAAAGATTATTTGCCTGAGTATGCAGGTCACTTCTCCAGGCCAACCAATGAACAAAAAAGAGCAGAGAAAGCAAAGGAGGAGAGAGGAGAGAAGGATGCATGTGATGTTTCTGTTGTTGGCTTTGACAATAGGAGTGTTCCTGTGCAGAAAGAAGATCAATGCCACCAAAATGAGGGTTGAAGAAAAGAAAAGAATCAAGGAAGTCAGAACTACTCCTAAGGGTTCACTAAATGATAAGTAGTTGAAAGTTTTCAGAAGACACTGTTCTCTTGCTGCATTTGAATACTGATCTTCTAGGCATCTCTCACATTGATCTGCATCTGAAATACATGAAGAAAGCCTTGTCTTTTTCAAATCAAGAAAAATATTGAAGTAACACTGAATGTAATGTAGAGATATCACACTAACTTACAGAATTAATGTAGAGCGAATGTTAAATCTGCCATGACCAATCTTACAGCCTTTTTTAAGTGAATCACAGCAGTTGTTAAGTGGTTATTAATATATCCCATTGATTTTGCTAGTCAGAAGCTGTCTGGGAAGGTTGCAAATGGTGATCAACTGACATCAGAATATTGTAACCACCATAAATACATGCCAGTTTCTGGCAAATTTAATTTCTATAAAATTTGAAAGCTGTTTTCCATTTTCTCCCCACTGAATATCATTGTATTTCTCGGGATAGTGATAGAAATGTCATATAAAGCTGCATACAAGTATTTAAATTAACTTTAAATTTTTTTAAAAAAAACTATTCTGGCATTAACTACCCCTATGCCAGATTAGACATTACTACATACTACAACATATCTGGAAATAATGAAAAAAAATATAAGCCTGAAAGCTTTTGAATTTTTATTGCTGCTATACTTCCCCCAAAATACGACTTACTCAGAAAGTAAATTCTAGCTTGATTTATACACATGGGCCCAATATAAGCCCTAACCCCAAAATGAGCCCTAATTAAGACGCTGTCCATCCCAAGATACACAGGTAAAAATTAAGCTAGAGTGGGGATGAGGGAAGTTGGAGCTGCCCTATTGCTTGCCATATTTTTCAGAGTATCACCTTTCCCCCTTTAAAAGAGCGTAGAAATGTTGGTGCATCTTATACACTGTATACGGCCATTGTTGGCCTCCTGAAGAGCCCACACACATCCCATTTTTGCAAAAAACAGACCATTTTTCACAAAAATTGAAGCATTTTAGCCTTTCACCAGCCCCCAGAAGTACCCTGCAGGCTTCAGCAAGGCTGGGAGAAGGCAGAAATGCCCACATTTGTTTGCAAAACACGGCCCATTTTCTGCCCATTTTTTACAAAAATGGGGGCGGTTTTGCCTTCCCCCAGCCCTGGGAGGACAAAAACTTTTTTTCCTTATCTCTTCAAAATCTTTGTGCGCCTTATATACCAGTGCATCTTATAGCCTGAAAAATATGGTACCATTAGACAATTGCAGTAAGGGCTCACACACCTCGGCCCATTTCTTCTGCAGCCAACAAGACTTTTGTGAAGGCATTTAGCCGATAACAGAGCTTGAGATTGACCCAGGGCTCTGTTATCAGCTGCAGAAGTCTTCGGGAAAGCCTTGCTGGCCGAAGAAGTTCCTGAAGGCCTCTGATAGTGAAAAAGAGGCCGGGCATGATGTGCGCAAGTGAGGTAAATCAGTGGATGACATCCCCTGGAAAGTAAGACCTGGTGCCTTTTTTGGAGGCAAAAAAAGGAATAAGACAGGGTCTTATTTTCAGGGAAATGTGTATAATTGTATTTTTTTTACTTGCCTGTTTGGATTGAAATTCTTCCTTCAGGGCATTTTTTGCAATTGTAGCAACAAGTATGTTTCCCCTCCTGAACAACTCTTCTATAGCCTTGATGGCAGCTCTCCACACATCTGTTACATGGAGGTACCTAGAAATAAGTGAAACGAACATTTATGAATAGAATTAACCAAATGGAGATAGAAAAGAGATATATTATAAATTCAAGGAGAGTGAATTTTATTTTCAAAATCAGGAAGGTTCAGGTTCCAAACATCTGTAGGTTGTGGAGAGTTTTCCACATTTTAAAAACAATTTAAAAATGTAACACATGGGAAAAAATATCCCTCACAGCCATATATAAATGTACCTACATGATTTCTGTTATGGAACTCAACAACCTCATATTGCCTTTTTGAATACGAAGCCTGTTATTTAATTTCTACTGTAAGAAGAGGGATGAAGTCACCATCCCTTTACGAAGTTTTCAAAATTCTTATTTCTCATTACTCATTTTTTTTCTTTTGGTATTCTTTTCCATCTCTTCAAAAATGTAACTTGTTTTTTTAAACAAATTATGCACATAATTAGGGTTTTTTTCTTCTTTTAAAGATAAATACTACAGTATATATACATCTTCCACCCAAAATAATAGTCTGCTTCAGAGATGGCTAACCTTTTTGCCATCGTGTGCCAAAACTGGGGGGAGCACAGGGGGGTTGTTCATGGGCATGCCCACACCTATAATTTTATGTATGCGAATCCCGTGCATGCACGTGTAACCCCCCCTGCACATGGGCGCATGACCGCTGCCCTCACCCCAGATTTTGGTATGCGATAGACCCATTTTTCACTCTTCCCAGACCCCAGAGGCTTTCTAGAAACCTGGGGAGGGTGAAAACAGCCTCCCACCTCCCCTGGAGGCCCTCCAGAGGCTTCAGAAGGCTTCCAACACCTTCCACTTGCACCCACAGCAGCAGTGTCTGCTGCTCCAGCCATCTTCGACTATGTTCATGCTGTCCTGGACCGAAGCCTCATGACACACACACACACTCATCCAAGCACGTCTCACCTGTGCCGGGAGGCACCTGATATTGCCAGCTTTCTCCCTGGCGGCAGGCAGACGTCTGTAGGTGCTCCACCAGCCCAGGCGCAGTTGGAGCCACTTGTACCATTCCGGGAGCTCCAAAGCCTTGGCTTGAAGGCATGAGCCCAGACTAGAGGAGTGCCCGCAACTGACCACCCATTGCCAGGGAGACCTAGGGAGGCCTCCCAGTGCAGGGTCATGAGGCTTCGGGCCAGGGCTACACGAGCACAACTACCCCACTAAGATGAGCAGTTGCTTCCATTGCATCTGTGGCATGCATGCCATAGGTTCCCCCATCATGTGTCTACTTAATTAGTGTATCCCAACATATCCCACCTGCTCAAATGCAGGGTTCCACACAATGGCTCTTCTATCAAGGGTGAACTTTTTTCCTTTAGGAGCTTTGGAGTCCAGCCTTCCAATCCAGATTCTCTGGAAAGATTCATTGTGGAAAGTGACCAAGTTGGAGATGTCATATCCAGGGTCAAAGTCTCCATTGTTGTCAAAAAATATTTCATCTCCCACACCGTTATTAAAACAGATGTTTCTCAGAAAGTAGTGAAGCTGGATTTGAGGGAGAGGAAACATAATTTCAGGCCAATATTATCCTAGTCTTCCCCTAAATTTATCTATTTCCAGAATCCCAACAGAGTTTCTCTAGTAAACACATCAGAGTTCTGAGGATCTTTAAATTTATGGAATTCATTCAGATCTTCAAACTATATAACACATTTATTTCCAATTTCAGTAATTATTGCATAGTTACCAGGGGTGGACCGCTATGGGTTCCGCCGGGTTCGGGAGAACCAGTAGCTAATGTTATGGCTGGTTTGGAGAACCTCCAAATCCCACTGCTGGTTGGCCCTGCCCACCCCACCCTGCCCCTCCAAGGAGTCTCCATGCGGTCTATTTTGAATGTGAGGTAAGTACAGGCCCACATGGAGGCTCAGGAAGAGGGAAAAAATGGGCTTCTTTGAAGTTCCAGAAGGCTGGAAACTAGCCCATTTCCCGCCTCTGGAGCCCATGGCAGCAGTTTTTGCCCTCCCAGAGGCTCAAGAAAGGCATCCAAAGCCTGGGGAAGGCAAAAAAATGTCTCTCCCCCCCACCATAGTTCAGGAGGCCGACTAGGCCATGGCCACCATTGCCAGGCCCACCCAACAACTGAGCAGAGAACCCATTGCTGAAATTTTTGAAACCTACCTCTGATAATTACCCTATACTTACCTGAAATATTCAAAAGATATATTCAGTTCTTGTTATAAACATTCTAACACTATCAACCATTTTTTCATCTATTGTAGAAATCAGAAATAGGAGAAAAAGGCCATCCTACATAAATAGGGAGTATATATTATATACTATGAGAAGGAAAAGGAAGCACAAAGGAGTGCATTTCTATACACAGCTCATATTCTTGAGTCACAGTAAGTATACAACTAGACTCCCAATTCTTGCTCAAAGAGTAGGTGGTATAGTAGGGCTTTTGCACAGCCATGCTGTGCACCAGTTATGCCCTTACTTGGATCCTGAGGTCCTGAACAGAGTCATTCATGCTCTAGTTAGCTCTCGGCTGGATTAATCTACATGGGGCTCTCCTTGAAGATATTCAGAAGCTGCAGCTAGAGTAGAATGCAGTGCTGTGGACAATCCAGGCAGCTCTTAGGGCTGCACTTATAACACCCTTATTGTGTGAGCTGCATTGGATACCAAGTCTTTGGTTGTTACATTAAAGCCCCACATGACATGTTCCTCCAATGGAACAAGCTGGCCCCAATCGTGCCAGCGGAAGAGGCCTACTATGGATCCCATCTGCTAAGGAATTGAAGCAGGCAGGGTCAAAGAGGAGAGTTATTTCTGTTGTGGCCCCATCCCTAAGGCATGATCTACCACCAGAGGTGATTTTTGCTTTCCAGAATGGTATCAAAGCCTCGTTTGTCAGCAGGCTTTGGGCTCCAAGGGATTGCTTAAACTGTAGCTGGTTGACAGGATAAGACCACCTCATCCCCATGCCATGTAGCTCAGTTTTAGTATAGTTCTTAGTAAAAAATTAATGCTGTGCTGTTTTATTCTTTTAATATTTTACCTATTTTTTCTTGTTTTATAACCAGTAAACCACCTAAAGTCAATTTCTAGGGGAAATGAGTGGCATAAAAATTTAATAAATAAACAATATAAATAAATAATATAAAAAGGGGAAGGAAGGAAGGAAGGAAGGAAGGAAGGAAGGAAGGAAGGAAGGAAGGAAGGAAGGAAGGAAGGGGTTTTCTAGAAAGAGATTGGGTGTGATCCCAGATTGAAGATTGTAGAAAAAACTACAAGCTTTTGTCTCAAACAGAATGTTTTTCACATGCTTTCCAAATTGAATATCATCTACCTTTTTGAGGTATTGATCTGCCATAAGTGGGATTAACAGCACCCAAGAAAAACAAATATCATTCTGGGAAAGCTTTGGTTGTAGATTTTGAACAAAATGGGCATACCTGTGGAAACCTATAGGTGTTCAAAATGTGCTCGAGTGATCATAAAGTCAGACGAGATGAGGTACCTTCATTCTCCTGCCGCCCCCTGTAGAGGGCACTTTTTTAGAGGCTTTTTTAAACAGTTAAGCACTAAGCAGAGTCATCCATGGTGACTCTGGCAGCAACTAGCTCAGCCTTTTTCCTTTTACATTTTTTTCTTTTCATGATGACATTGCTGAGGCTCTGCTTCCCCTGTCTCCCCTGACTACACGTCCCTGCAGTGATGCCAATCAATCAGCCATTTACTTATCTACATTGACCCCTAGAAAAACCCCTACCAGTGATGCCAATCAATCAGCCATTTTTTCTGTTGTCCATCCAGTTTTCTAATCTATCAAGAATGTTGGGACTTCCGGGGCGGGACCTTGCTGATGGCGGCAGCTTAACTTAGCTGTCCCCGGGTTTCTGGTCCCGTTATCTGCCTAAATACCTGGTAGATACCTCATTCTTCAGGCAAAGAAGAGTGAGAGAGAGATCCAGCTGGTAAGAGCTTTTTCTTTGAAGTTTGCAGCTTTTTTTTGCTGCGAATAGAAAGGGGGGGCCAACCGAGGCTGAATCATATCTCCGTGCCAGAAATCCCTGCTGTTTTTATTACAAAGTAAGGAACCTCCACTTAGGACAATATTTGAGATATTTATCTGAAATTAATACAATCAGAGTCCGTACCTGAGAACCTTATCTGCTTTTTTTTTTTAAAAAAAAATCCTAGCTTCATTTTTACAAGAGCTTCCTTCGTGCACTTGGTTTTTTTTTCCTTAAAAAATAAGCTCCTAAAATGGTGATTGTGCATTCTCTGTAACTGTAACAATGCCACATTCCTAACTCTTCGGCAAAGAACAGTGATAAAAAAGATCAAAGGAACAGCCAGCCAGCAGTTTCTTACTAATTAGTTTCACTTCTCTGAAGAGCTTACAAGACTTTTTTCTTATCAACTTTTAAAAGTTTTAAAAGACTCTTTGCTAATATAGAGACATTCCAAACAGAGGTGAATATGCTGAACAGTTTTGTTACAATGCTAATCTTTTGAAACCTTCTGCAAACTTTCTACAAAAAGGGAGGAACAGTTGGCTAGCAGTATCTTATTAATTAGTTTCACTTCTCTGAAGAGTTTACAAGACTTTCCTCTTATTAACTTTGCTAATGTATATTTTTGATATAGAGTCCAAAATGGCGCTGAATATGCCGAGCTGCTTTGTTACAATGCCCTTTTCTAAAACCTTTTGAAAAACCCCTAAGAACAAATAAAGGGGTGACCTAATACTTTTTTCTCGTAAGCTGCACAGCAGGCCAGTAGAGTTTGATTAATTGCTTGAAGAAAAGATATAATGGCATCAAAATTAAATCCTGGGAAACTTCCTCCTAGGAGCACATCCCCCATACCTGGCACAAAGTTGCAGCTTCCACCCTCTATGCCCCCTACTGGAGATTTGCTAACAAAAGAACTTTTTTTGGAAACTTTTAGAGAATTTAGAGAGCAGAATTTAGAAACTTTCAGAGAATTCAGAGAAGAGATAAAGAACAAGGTGAAAGAGTTTAAGGCAGACTTATATGATAAACTTGATACTAGGATTGCCAAACTAAATGATGATATGTTGGGACTTGTAACTGTATTGACAGAATATGTTTCTGGAATGGAAGATAAGCTAGAGGTTCTTAATGAAGCCAACACTAATTTGACATCCAAAACCGAAGTGGTGCAACAAAAAGTTGAAAACGCTGAAAAACAAATTATTATGATACAGTACAGACAGATGGAGCTTGCATTAAGAGTCAGGGGGCTGCGCGAAGACAAACAGAAGAACTTGATGCAGATTTTTTCAGAGGCTTTTGACCATCTGGTGGAAAGACCGGGGTCCATCTTTGACTGGCAGATCGATAAAATTTATCGCGTTAATTCTTGGGTGGCAAAACAGAAGCAACTCCCCCAAGATGTAGTTATATACTTTGCTACAAGAGAGTTCAGAAACATGATACTACAAGAGTGCTATAACACCAGGCTTCAAATTGGCGGACAGGATTTGATTGTCTTGAAAGAAATACCACCTCAAATGCTAAGAGCCAGGAGAGATTATGCTTTTCTAGTGGAAGAACTCAGAAACCGTCAGATACAGTATAGATGGGATGTGCCATTTGGTATTATAATTACATTTGACAAGCAAAAATATCGTCTCAACTCTGTATGGAAAGCCCGAGATTTCTATCACA
The DNA here is from genome assembly GCF_009769535.1 of Thamnophis elegans. NCBI lineage: Eukaryota > Metazoa > Chordata > Lepidosauria > Squamata > Natricidae > Thamnophis > Thamnophis elegans. The sequence continues at coordinate 125,407,612 of NC_045558.1, read as the reverse complement.
ATATTTTGAAGGTGGGACACCCTGCACTATCTGGATCTGGAGAAAGACCACAAGAAGGACAAGATAGACGGCAAACTACACAACTACCAGACAAAACGCACCATTTCCTCCTCCCAGAAGGACAAGGGGTCATGGAACAAAGACCTAGCCATATGACCACCAGACGAATGGAAAAACAAGCTACAATGCAACAACCTCAACAATCACTGACCATTGATCAAGGAGTTACAGCAACAAGCTCAGAAGCAATGGGAGGAGCTAGGCCAAAGGTTAAACAGGCCATGCAGGAGGCTCTAAAAAAGCTTCAGGCAACCAAAAATGACAACTAAGATTTTGACATGGAATGTCAATGGACTGAACTCTCTACAGAAGAGAAAGAAAATATTTCACTATCTCAAATAGTTCAAGAATGATATAATTTGTCTGCAAGAAACTCATATCAAATCAACTGATCAAAAATATTTGTTTAACCCCAAACTTGGTCAACATTTTGTGACCTCTGCTACGGAAAAGAAAAAGGTTCCTCAAATATCCTCAACCACTTTACTCAAATGACTAGGATTTCATCCCTACTCTTACAGATGGACCACAAAAAACTCTGACAAATTTTTAAAGAGATGGGAGTACCAGACCTGATTTAGCAACTGAACAACCAAAGGGCATCTTTCACATTGATTTGTATCTGAAATGTACAAGATCTTTTCATTTCCAAATATTTATAAAATTTTATTAATTTAGACAAATCATTCCTGTTGATAACATCCCCTTCAACTTATACAATAATGTTTTCTTAATCCTTAGCAAAGACATTTATTTTATGCATAAAATAAAAATATTTACACAAACAGTATCACTTTCTAAGAAGTGAAAAGAAGCAAAAGCCATGAACAGATGAAAAGGAATTTAACAAAAGATTTCAGTGAGCTGTTAGAAGAGACAAGAAGCAATGTGGCTTCTGAAAAGATATGAAAGATGGAAACAGGAATTAAAATTCTTTGCAAAGATTTTCAAAATGTTAAACAAAATTCCAACCTTGAACTGTTGAGCTAAATGACATAAATGGACAGATAGTAAATGGATTTAGGGAAGATATTGTTTTCATGGGAGGATATCTTATAAAACATATCAATGAACTTAACAAAGAATCTAGATAAAACTCAAGCAGTCTTAGATGAGAGAAAAAGAAAAGAAGAACAATTAAAGAAGGTTTTAGAGAAGAAATCACTTTTTTCAACAAATTAAGCTTCCACCACAACAATTATTTATAAATGTGAATTACACAAAACAAAACAAAATTTCAATTTTGCAAACATTGCAATGGCTGGCATACAAATTAGGGATGAGAGAAAAGATACAAGGGGAAGAAAAGAGGAAAAAATTGTAATAACAGATAATGTGAATAGGCAAAAAGTTTTCATTTTGCGAGCAATACTAGTAGATGCAACATTATTATTCAATGAATCCCTCAGTGAATAAATGGGATGTAATCTATACATACAGTACTCTATTGTTACGCATGATATGTTTCTGTAAATGTGAAGATATACTTAGTATTTACCTTGTCATTATTTAGTGAAAGACCATTATTTAGAGGAGGTGAGAGGTATCCAACTACCCTTCCCAAATGGGAGTTTGTTGAGGAAATAGAGGATGAAGATGGATAGTGCTTTTCTCTTCATATTTCCTCACCAACTGCCTGGTAAGTGGACTAGAATGTATGTATGAGAGGATTGGGAATACAGCCTGGTGCCTCCTCCACTGAGTGCTATTGCAGAAGTGGTAGGGGGCCCAGGCCTACCTCCCGCCCTAGAATGACCGATATAAATTGCCTGCCGGAAGGAGCGGAGGCTGTGAGAGGGGAAATGGGGTCTATGGGTACGGGAGTGGGCCGGAGCATTATGGTCACTATGGGGAGAGGCAGTACGATGGGAACTTCAGGGCTAGCCATTACTGGGGACGGAGGGTTCGCTACGTCACAGTGATCCCTCCTTCCGGCCCTGTTAGTTCCACTCCAGGGCCAGATGGCGAGAGTTGTCAGTGCCCTGGTCTCAGGCTTTTATTGCTAAATGCCAGGTCTGTGGTTCACAAATCTCCCTCATCCGGGACCTAATTTTAGACAAGGGGGCAGACCTGGCATATATTACTGAAACCTGGCTGGGCCTGGAGGGAGGAGTCCCCCTCACTGAAATGTGCCCAGAAGGGTTTCAGGTGCTTCATCAGCCGTGACCCCAGAGAAAGGGGTGGGGGAGTGGCTGTCATCATCCGAGGGTCATTAGTTCCTCGTAGGATCCCTGCTCCAGAGCTTGTCGGGTGTGAGTCCTGCTGGTGAAGTTGGACCTTGTGGGTCAAGTGGGCTTGTTGTTAATGTACCTACCTCCCAACAGCATTGCAACAGCCCTCCACTCGCTCCTCGAGTCAGTAGCTGAGCTGGCGGTAGAGTTCCCCAGGCTTATGGTGCTGGGGGATTTCAACCTGCCTTCGCTCGGCGAGCACGCTGATGGGGCGCAGGAGTTCATGGCTTCCATGACCCAAGTAATTCGATGTCCGACTCACTCAGCGGGTCACACTCTTGACCTCCTATTCCTCTCGGAGCAGTGGAGATGTGATCTAGATTTGAAGTGCATTGAGATCTTGCCCTTGTCATGGTCTGATCACTCCCTATTGAGGCTTGACTTTTGGAAACCAATCCTCCACTGTAGGGAGGGGGAACCAATTAGGTGGTTCCACCCCAGATGCCTGATATACCCTATGGGATTTCAGATGGCGCTTGGAGAAATACCTGACGCTCTCATCCACAGTCCGGCGGAGTCCTTAGTCGCTGCCTGGAATACAACGGCAGCGGGGGCTCTAAACTGGATTACGCCTTTGTGGCCTCTCCGAGGTTGCGGATCCAGGAGGGCTCCTTGGTTTACCGAGGAACTCCGGGAAATGAAGCGCCAAAAGAGTTGCCGAGAGCACCGCTGGAGGGCCAGTAACTCTGAGTCAGCCTGAGCACTGATGAGAGCCTATAACAGGACCTATCTCGTGGCAATATGGGCGGCGAAATTTGCAAATTTTGCTGCCCCTATTGCATCCGCTGAATCGTGCCCAGCCACCTTGTTTAGAATAACCCGTGCCCTCCTGAAAGGGAGGGAGGCGGGCGACCCTTTACAAGGTAGAGCTGAGGAATTTGTTCAGTTTCTAATGGATAAAGTTGCTCGGATTCGGACAGATCTGGACTCCAATTGCACAGTACCAGGCAAGGTACCGAGGGAAGGTCTTGAGCGGATTTTATAGAACAAGTTTCAACTTGTTGCTCCTGAGGAAGTGGACAAGGCCATGGGAGCGGTGAGTGCCTCCACATGTATACTGGACTCATGCCCCTCCTGGCTGGTCTCGACCATCAGGGAGGTGACACGTGGCTGGACCCAGAGGATAGTTAATACCTCTCTCCAGGAAGGATCCTTCCTGCTCCTCCTAAAGGATGCGGTGGTGAGACCCCTCCTGAAGAAGCCCTCTCTGGACCCAGCCATTTTAAGTAACTATCGTCCAGTCTCCAACCTCCCCTTCATAGGGAAGGTTGTTGAGAAAGTGGTGGCTTTTCAACTCCAGCGGTCCTTGGATGAAACCAATTAGCTGGATTCCTTTCAGTCCCGTTTCAGGCCTAGTTACAGCACTGAAACTGCTTTGGTCGCACTGATCGATGATCTCTGGTGAGCCAGGGATAGGGGTCACTCCTCTATCCTAGTGCTCCTTGACCTCTCAGCGGCCTTCGATACCATCGACCATGATATCCTTCTGTGATGGTTATGTGAGGTGGGAGTGGGAGGCACCATCCTAGGGTGGTTCTCCTACCTCTCGGACAGGTTGCAGTCGGTGTTGGTCGGAGGGCAAATGTCGACCCCTAGGCCCCTCAACTATGGGGTGCCGCAGGGTTCGCTCCTGTCCCCCCTCCTATTTAACATCTACATGAAGCCCCTGGGTGAGATCATATGACAGCATGGGATTAAATACCACCATTATGCAGACAACACACAGCTGTATCTGTCTGCCCCGTGCCAACTCAGTGAAGTGGTAGAAGTGATGTGCCAGTGCCTGGAGGCTGTTAGGGTCTGGATGGGAATGAACAAGCTCGCACTCAATCCCAACAAGACCGAGTGGCTATTGATGCTCCCTCCCAAAAATGGTCCAGCTATTTCATCCCTTAGTCTGGGGGGTGAAATCATACGACCCTCAGAGAGGGTCCGCCATTTGGGAGTCCTCCTGGATCCACAGCTGACGTTAGAACATCATTTGTCAGCTGTGACCAGGGGAAACTTTGCCCAGGTTCGCCTGGTGCACCAATTGCAACCCTACCTGGACCGGGAGGCCCTTTGGATAGTCATCCATGCCCTCATCACCTCAAGACTGGATTACTGTAACGTGCTCCACATGGGTCTGCTCTTGAAGAGTGTTCGAAGACTTCAGTTAGACCAGAATGCAGCCGCGTGAGCGATTGTGGGTGCACCTAGGTACACCCACGTTACACCTATCCTCCGCGAGCTTCACTTGCTGCCCATTGGTCTCTGGACACGCTTCAAGGTGCTAGTCGTTACTTTTAAAGCCCTGCATGGCATCGGACCTGGGCACATAAGAGACCGCCTCCTGCCAATTACCTCCCAAAGACTGATTCGATCGCACAGACTTGGCCTCCTCTGGATTCCATCTGCCAGCCAATGCTGGCTGGCGACCCCCCAGGGAAGGGCCTTCTCTATTGCAGCTCCAGCCCTCTGGAACGACCTCCCCGTTGAAATCCGGACCCTTACTATCCTTCCGGCCTTCCGTAAAGCTACTAAGTTCTGGCTGTTCCGGCAGGCCTGGGGCTGTTGAAGTATCCAGCCCCACTTTAATTGTGAATGTTGTTGTATTTTAAATTTTGTATTGTCTTATTTATTCCCCTTTCCCTTTTATTGTAAACCGCCCGGAGTCCTTAGGGAGTGGGCGGCATACAAAACCAATAAACTCAAACTCAACTCAACTAGAATGTCTACAATAATAGTCTAAACAAGTAAAACATGCAGTGGTGGGTTTCAAAAGGTTTCACTACCACTCCATTGGCTGGGTGGGGGGCAGATAACTGAGTGGGTATGGCGAACTTGACATTACTCACGCTCATGCCCACTCAGTCACAGGACACCCCCACTACCAAGCCATGCCCACAGGAAAAGGTAGAATTCTTTTTTTAAATTTCTACCTATCTTCCCTTCGACAGTCACCCTTGTTTCCCCTCCTTTAATGGCCCTGGCCCTAGCCCTACTTCCTCCTCTATCACTGCCTCTTTGTTTGGGCTGCTTACCTTCCGTGATGGCTGGTCCACAGCCACAAAGCAGCTCTCAAAGAGGCGATGGCTGGCCACAGGTCGCCAAGAAGTACCAGAGTTTGCTGAAAAAGCTGCTGCCATTGCTGCCATGTTCTTTGTGCACATGCATCTTATTGCCTTGGAAGTCTGGCTTGTGGTGCCTTAGCTAGGAATACAACATTTAGTGTTATAATAATAATTATAGGTATTACAATTGCCAACAAAAAAAACATTCCCAAGAAGTAGAAGAAGAGTAAAAGCCAATAAAAGAAGCAGAAACAATTTCCAGAGGTCAGATGGGAAAGTGTTATCTGTGTTAAGTTCTTCCAGGGGAAACAATATAATAATGGGTGTTGCCTACCCAAAAAAGCCTTTCTTTTTTTTCTTTTTTTCCCCCACATAATATTTTTATTTCCATTTCATTCTATACAATCACATGTTTACTGTGCATAACCGGAGCATATAACATTGAGTAATAAACACAGCCTTCACTTATATAAAAAATGCCCCCTACAATACAAACCCAATATACCACCTTGGCCCACCATACACCCTCTTTCAACCCCCTCCAACTTTCATTCTTCCTTCTTACATACCCCTCTACTATCTACTTCCCCTCCCCCTCTATCACTCCCTCTCTTCATCCATTCCCTCCCTTCCTTCTCCTCCTCCTCTCTCTCACCCTCTCCACCCTCCTTCTTCTTTCGCTCAACTCCTCCCTTCGGTTTACTTCTATTACCTTCCAATATATTCAGCTTGTTCTATTTTAACACTAACATTAAAAAGCCACAGTACACAAGTGCAATCATGTACTTTAGAATTTAACACATATTATATTTCCCCCCTCCCCGCTCCCCATAGAACCCCACCTCCTTTCCCTCCCCCCGACTTCCCAGAGCCCATACACGGTATAACTTTTTAACAATCACAGTCTAAAATGTCTCTACATTGAGCTCAGCTTCTTACTGATGCCCAAATTTTAAACAATTTCAGTTATTACTAATGTTAAGCATAAGCTATCTGGAGTTTCTTAGTCCCATATTTACTTTGTGTATAATCAATCCATTTTTTCCAGTCTCGTTTATATCTCTCGTTTGAATGTTCTTTGAGATATGCTGAAATTTTGCCATTTCGGCTAAGTTTATAACTTTCAGAGTCCATTCTTGAATTGTAGGCAAGTCTTTCTTCTTCCAGTATTGCGCCACCAAGAGTCTTGCTGCCGTTATTAAGTACAGAACCAAATTAATCTCTGCTGCTGTAAAGTCAGTACATATACCTAGTAAAAACAGCTGAGGGGTGAATTTTATCCTTCTTTTGAAGATATTTTGCAAGATCCACCATATTTTTATCCAAAATGCCTTAACATTACGACATGTCCACCATATATGAAAATATGTAGCATCAAGAGAACCACATCTCCAGCATTTAGGCTGAACATTCGGATACATAGAGGCAAGCTTTTTGGGATCTAAATGCCATCTATAAAACATCTTGTAAAATTTTTCTCTCAGATTTTGTGCTTGTGTAAATTTTATATTTCTTACCCAAATTCTTTCCCATGTGTCCAGCATTATTGGTTCCTCAATATTCTGAGCCCATTTTATCATACAGTCTTTAATCAATTCTGTTTCTGAATCCATCTGTATTAATACATTATATATCCTCTTTATGTGCATTAAGCTTTGATCTCTTATTTGTTTAAACAAATTATCCTCAGCTTTTACAAAGCCAGTTTTTTAATCTATTTTCCACCTAGCCTGTAATTGGCCATACTGAAACCACATTTGAACTACCTTCTCTTTTTTAAGTACCTCTAAAGATTTTAATTGCAATACCCCTCTTTCAGTGATAAGGAGTTGTCTATATGTGGTTCTATCGTGTTTTTGTTCTATATTCATATTTTCAATTGCATGTCTAGGAATTGCCCACATGGGCAATTTGTCACTTAGTTTATGTTGATATTTTTTCCAGACCCGCAATAAAGCATTTCTTAAAATATGATTTTTAAAATTCTTATCCAGTTTTTTGTTAAATAACAAGTAAGCATGCCAACCATATACCAAATCATGTCCCTCAATATTCAACATTCTGTCATTGGTTAAATGGATCCAATCACTAATTGCCGATAAGGCCACTGCATCATAATATAATTTTAAGTTAGGTAATTTCAATCCTCCTCTTTCACGTACATCTTGCATTATTTTCATCTTTACCCTCGGCTTCTTTCCTGCCCATACAAATTTGTTGATACCCTTCTGCCATTCTAAAAGATTCACATTTCTTTTGAGTATTGGTAACATTTGAAAAAGAAATAAAAATTTTGGTAAAATATTCATTTTCACTGCCGCTATCCTACCCAGCAAGGATAAATGCAGTTTCTCCCACTGTTTCATCTCCGTCTGTATACTATGCCAAAGTGGTTCATAATTATGCTTATATAATTTCCCATTTGAAGTTAAAATATTAACTCCAAGATATTTAACTTTTTTAACTACCTCACATCCTAACATCGCTCCCAGTTCTTCCTTCTGTTTGGTATTCATATTTATAGCTAATATTTTAGTTTTTCCTAAATTAATTTTAAATCCAGAGTCTTGACCATATTGATTAATCGTATTCATTAAGACCTTACTGGATTCCTGCGGTTGTTTCAAAATTATAACCAAGTCACCCGCAAAAGTGCGGACTCTGTATTCTTGCTGTCTGATCTTTTAGAGCATCCAATCCCCGTATCTTATTCAACAATACTTCCAAAGTTATAATAAACAATAGTGGGGACAAAGGACAGCCCTGTCTTGTACCTTTTTCTATTTGAAAGGAATCTGTTAAACTTCCATTGACTATGATTTGGGCTTTTTGCTGCTGATATATTGCACCAATTGACCGTAAAAAGCCATCTCCTATCTGCATTTTTTGCAATATCTTCAACAACAATTGCCAATTGACTCGATCAAAGGCTTTCTCAGCATCCAAAAATATGAATGCGGCAGGGATTTGATTGTTCTTTCCCAAGTATTCTAAAGCATTAATAATTAACCTAATATTGCTCTTCATCTGTCTGCCCTGTATAAAACCTGTTTGGTCGGTGTGTATCAGTTGTTGGATAACCACCATTAACCTATTTGCTAATATTTTAGTAAAAATTTTGTAATCTACATTAAGTAATGAAATAGGTCTATAATTTTTCGGCTGAGTAAGATCTTGATCTTCTTTGGGTATCAACGATATGAACGCTGTCTTCCATGAAGGGGGCACTTTACCTTCCGATTGAATTTTATTAAATAATTCTCTAAGAGGTTCTACCATTTCTAACTGTAATTTTTTATAATAAACAGCCTTTAAGCCATCTGTACCTGGTGCTTTCCCTAGCTTTAGTTGTTTGATTACCTGCAGGATTTCCCCAGAGGTTATTGGTTGGTTCAACCTATGCCTATGTTCTTCACTAACTAGGGGGATTTTCTCTTTATCTAAGTATTTATTTATGTCTAAATCCCTAATTTTATCCCCTTTGTACAACTCTGTGAAAAATTCTCGAAATGCCTTTTGGATCTCTTCCTGTTGAAATACCTCCTTCCCTCTGAAAGCCTTTCTTGTCTGCATTTTTGATTCTGAGTGAAGTATGAAATGGTGGTTCTTTCTATAATCTGTAATGATCTCCTTTGTTTCATTAACATTTAGAACCAGATTACTTTTATTGCACCAAACCACCAGAGTCTTCACCTCTTCCCTACAAGAATCTTCATTGTCATCCCAGATAAGACACACCATTTCCATGTCGTCCGCATACTTCACAATATGTTTTTTTATTAGATATGGCACACCAGACATAAAATAATCCCACGGCTGATAAAGGTGTGTTAAAACCTAATAGGCCGAGTTTGTTCACCAAATGCTGAGGAATGATTGTGTTGAGTGCTGAGATAAAACCAACAAACAGCATTCGCACATGAGTATTCTTCTCCTCCAGGTGCACCAAGCTAACATGAAGCGCATGCGAAAATGCATTGGCTATAGTGTGGTTCTTCTGATAGGCAGGCTGTAGTGAGTCAACTGTAGGGGGAAGGCATGAAACTATATACCATATTTTTCAGAGTATGACACACATTTCCCCCCCCCCCCCCAAAAAAAACTTTTTTTATTTGCCTTTTGAAAACCTTAGTGCCTCTTATATTCCGGTGTGTCTTATACTCCAAAAATACGGTAGTCCATTATCAAACTCTCAAATGTTTAATCATAAGAGAAGTGATTGTGACTGGATCTTAATCATGAAGGCATATGATTATAGTTTTGGAGGGGGGCACTGGTACAACATGTACCATGTCTTAAAACATGTCAGCAAAGAGGAGGGGCAAAAAAGATATGCATTTAACTGAATTAGGAGATTGTGAGATGAGAAGAGAGAATTTATCTGGCTACTAATCAGGGCTGGGTTTCGACCGGTTTGCACCGGTCCCTGCGATCCGGTTGGTCGCCGAACCTGGAAGTAAGTAACTTCCGGGAACGGCGAAGCCCCCCCCCGTGCCCGCGCGCGCCCGCACACCCGCGCCCGCTCCTTACCCGTTTTTTTCGAATTTCGCGCTTTCCACGCATGCGCAGAACGCCTGCGCAATCCTCCAGGAGCAGCTGGAGCATCGCGCAGACGCTAGTACGCATGCGCACATCACGTGCGTGCGCGAGGACGCCGCGTGCATGCACGCGCGTGCCGCGTGCATGCGTGAGGACGCCGCCGGCCTCGTTCCAACCGATCCGGTTGGAATGGGGTGAGAAACCCACCCCTGCTATTAATCAAACTCTTGTTCTTTTAATCAGCATTGCTTTCCTTGGATTGAGAAAGCAAGACTCAAAATCTGTTATGATCCAAGATCACTTCTTTCATCCTTGATGAGGAGCTGTCAAGAGATGGGTCACATAATTTCTTCAACTGGAAAAATATTTGAATAGCTTTGGGAAAGGGAATTGCCTACCTACCTAAAGTAAATAAACTTGTTTTTTGGGCATGCACAGAACCTAGGGGGATGGTGCAGTTCAAGTTTATCATTAGCAACAACTCCATGAGGCTCAGTAGGTGGCATTATGAATCACTCAGATGATAATTATTGTAATCTACAACTTTAGATATGCATAAAAACAATAGAGAGTCTATTTCATTGTCCCAGGCAAAGTGTGGTGAAAAAGATGTGGCTGCACTCTTATGAAAGGAGCCAAATTACTTTGGCATTCAAAGAGACTAACATACTTTGCCATGGGTTTCTATTCTCTTTTTTTCTCCTCCAAGCTTCTTTCAAAAAGACCTTTAACCCTATTTGCGGTATGAAACTTAGTTTTCGGCTTAGTTTCCCTGCTCACTTCAGTGATGTAGTCATTGGAGAATTTGTGTCTACTGTATATTCTGAATTGCCTTTACAGCACTTTATGGAATTTCCAGAAGGATCTTTGAGAGGAAGGCAAGTACTCCTTTCAAAGAAAATGTTGTGCCCTTCAAGGGTTGTTTTTTTAAAAGGGAATTGTATTCAAGATATAAGGGACACAGAGGCTCAGTTACTAAGACACTGAGCTTGTCAATCAGAAAGTTCAGCAGTTCTCCAGTTCAAATCCCTAATGCTGTGTAGCGGAGTGAGCTCCCATTACTTGTCCCAGCTTCTGCCAACCTAGCAGTTTGAAAACATGTAAAAGTGCAGGTAGAAATATAGGAACTACCTTTGGTAGGAAGGTAACAGCATTCTGTGTGCCATCGGCATTTAGTCATGCCGGCCACATGACCATGAAGACGTCTTCGGATTCCTTGGCTTAAAAATGGACATTAGCATCACCCAACTAGAGTCGGGAACGACTAACACATATGTACGAGGGGAAACTTTACTTTTACTATTCAAGATACTCTGATTACATTTCTTCTTCTTTAAATGAGAATTAAAGCTGGTTTAAACATGGTTTTTATTTATTCATTTGTCTTGGTTAATGATGTTTCAGGTGTTGTAATATAATTGTTGAATGTAGCCTTATAGACCTGGTTTTGCATGTGGCTGTTGTTATTCATGAATTAATCTCTTCGTGAGTAGATTTGGTTTTTTTTTTAATGAAAATTTTGAAAAAATTTGGTTTTAATTACACTGTTCCACTATTTTTTAAATTTATTATTCAAAAGAAAAAGAAACCACATCAAAGCTGTTCAGCGTGAATATTTAATAAAAGTTGTAAATCCTCTATATCTATGATTCTCATACTATATAATGACACTATTCGTATTTTTTCACTTATTCCTTATTTTCAAACAGTTCTATATACCAAGACTTTTATTTTATTTTATAAAAATTGTGGTTGCTTGAGTTTTCTACTTATCATGCAGTGAGTCTCGTTGGTACTTTAAGGCACACAAAGAAGGGACAGATTTAAATACATGAATGTGTAAAAATGATATATCTTAAGCAGGGATTGGTTGCTACTGGCATTGCTGCCAGTTCGCTTTGCACATGATTCGTACACTGTCAGCTGTAAATTGTTCTGCGCATGCACAGAACATGAAAACATGACTGAAAAACAAGCCGGCAGGGGCAACTGGGAACCGATTCAGGGGCATGGACAGCAAGCTGTCCCTACCAGTTTGGCAAGTATATCTTAAGTATTTGGATTGTCATTAATTGATGGCACAATTCATCAGTTTCTGCCCTCCAGTTGAATTGTTGCCCTACATACATGAAACAATCCTTGCAATTGCATTAAACCTCTGTTTTAAACTTCTCAAAATGTGATGCACAAATGCTGTCAGTTCCTCAAGTGAGATTCAGACCCTCCAAGTCAGTTCCTCACTCGATGCCTTCCTCACTTCTGGAATGTCTAAACTTCTGAATTTTAAGAATCAAAGCTTTTGTCCCCTTTTACTTTTCTTGCCACATTTGTTAAGTGAATCACTGCAGTTCTCAAATTAGTAAATTTTGTGAGGTGAATCTGGTTTCCGCCTTAACTTTGCTCGTCAAAAGGTCCCAAAATGTGATCCCAGAACACTGCAAATGCCATATATGTGAATCATTTGCCATGCATCCAAATATAAATCAGGTGACCAAGGGGATGCTGTAATGGTTCTAAGTGTGAGAAATGGTCATAAATCACTTTTTTCAGTGCCATTGTAATTTTGTATGGTCTGTTGTAAGCTGAGGACTTCCTGTACTCATTCAAGCAGACAAATGCATCATTTTAGGGATGAAGAAAAACATTAATATTGTAGAACTAAATGAAATTCTTCTTGCAGGTCATTGCCTAAAAACTTACAGCATGTCCTAGCCTTCAGTTTTGCCATTCAGGAGATCAACATGAATGAGGACTTCTTACCCAATATCACCTTGGTTTCCAAGATGCATGAGAATGGTTTTCAGGCAATGAAAGCCTCTCGAAACCTCTTGGATCTCTTCTTTCTTGAAAGCTGGTGTCCCTTCAATTACAGAAAGGGAAAGGACCAAAACATCATGGCTGTCATTGGTGATCTTCCTTCCCAGAACACCATCCAGATAGCCAACATCTTAAATGCCTACAAAATTCCACAGGTAAGGATCTCGGCTCACATAAATGCTCAAGCAGGAAGAGGAAAAGGTGGTAGTTAAAAAAAAACTATAGGAGGACCAAAATTGGGGGTAATATCTCAAAAGCAGATCAAGTTTTTATTTGTTTATTTTGTCAGAGAAATGCAATGCATCTATTACTATTGCAACAGGAGTAATTCTTAATAAGAGCCAAATTTTCATTTAGTATGTAAGAAATGGTGTAACTGTCCTTCTTGCTATCTTGATTCTCCTCCTCCTCCTCCTCCTCCTCCTCCTCCTCCTCCTCCTCCTCCTCAGTTTCAAGCTTAGCAATTATTAACTGATATGGTAGCAGTGTGTCTGATATTGTATCTCCATCTTCTGGGCATGCCTCTTGTTATTTGACTTTCTCCTCTTGTTCTTTATGCCATAACAATTTTAAATATATTGATCAGTAAAGGAATAGATATAAAACCTTTATAATATACAGAAAAAAAGTTATTTGAGTATCAAGATGGGAAATTAAAACTGTCCAATCCTTAAAGAATAAGCCTCCTCTTGTTTTACCTATTCCTATCTGCTGCCTATTTCTGATTAGCACAATCAAAAACTGAGAAGACTTGGTCTAAAAAATGATGAATGGAAAACAAATGAAGGTCTTATAGCAAAAGCTATAAGGAAAGACTCGTTGATCCCCAGATTTAATATTTATGTCTCCCATCAGGATTTTTTATTGAAAAAAGGTCCATAAGAAATGTACTTCCTTCCTTCTTGTTGACATATCTGCAAAAACAGTACATTGTCTAAAATCACATCATTATTATTCCCACTCTGCAGCTCAGTTTTGGCACTTTTGACCTGGCATTGAGTGATAAACAGCATTTTCCTTCTTTCTTTTGGATGACTCCAAATGAAAACCTCCAGTATGCTGGGATTATTCAGCTCTTGAAATGTTTTGGATGGAATTGGATTGATCTTCTCATTCCAGAAGACGCCACTGGAGAGAGATTTCTCAGAATTCTGAGACCGAAATTCATCCAGAGTGACATTTGCATTTCTTTAATTCAGTTTGTTCCAAGAGTGATCACTTTTAACCCCAGTTTCATACAGAAGAGTAATCTAAATAACATAGGACGTCTCCTGTGGTATAGTAAAACCAATGTAATACTTGTTTATGGGGACATGGAATCTATAGAAGGTTTACGAATAATTCTTGAAGCCTATGAAATTGGTAGCAGGTGCCCAATAGAGAGGGTTTGGATCATAAGTGCTCTCTGGGATGTCACATCTGTCTTTGAGTCAAAGAAATTCACCACATTGTCCTTCAATGGCAGCTTGTCTTTTGCCCTACACACAAAAAGGGTTCCAGGCTTTCAAGAGTACCTGGAGAACCTAAATCCATATCACTCTAAAGTCCCTTTGCTGCCTATGTTCTGGAGTGCCGCATTTCTCTGTTCACTTCCAAGAAACAGTATACCAGGAAAAAGAAAATGCACTGGGAAAGAGGATTTGGGGAGTCTCCCTGGAACTGTCTTTGAAATGGAGATGTCTGGCCAGAGCTACAGTATTTACAATGCTGTGTATGCTGTAGCACATGGTCTCCATGCTATATATTCATCCAGAGCCAAGCAGAAGACAAGAGGCAATGAAGAGAAGTGGAATTTTCTGAAAGTCCAACCTTGGCAGGTAAGTTATGTTGCCTTTCTATGATAACGTAGCCATAATAGCATAGCTATTTTAATGTTTACAAAATTCATTAAGTATACTTTTATGAATGAAGACAAATATACTTGTCCCAGGATAATGATGAGAGATTGAATCCAGGTCGGTCAATGGCACAAGAGATTTACTCATCCGAGCTTCCAGACTCATGCTGGAACCCATTTTCAGGATATTTCTCTCTACTGAAATACATGCTTTGGGCTGTTTGATTTACTTTTTTGTACATATTTTTTATTTTTTTTAACAATTTAAAACATAAAAATTCAATATCTATATAAAACAGGTGATTGCAGATTCATTCCTTGATTATCTTTTCCAGAATCTTTCCAGGTATTGAGGTCTGTGCTTTGCTGGATTTATCTTTCACCCTTTTCTGAAGATGGGAACTACATCAGCTATTTTCCAGTTCTCTGGTAGTTCCCCACTACTCCAGGACCTGCGAAAGATATAGTTCAGTGAGATCATGTCTGCCAGTTCCTTCAGAATCTTGGGATTTAATCCATCTGGTTCTGATGGTTTGAATTCATCTAGGGTGGACATGTGCTCTCTTACCATTTTCTTGTCTATTTTGAGTTCTATTCCTGATATGTTTCTCATGGTTCTGTTTTGATAGGTTGAAGTGTTTTTTTTTTTTCCTTTAGTGTAAAGCCAGATACAAAAAATGAATTAAGCGATTCTTCTTTCTCTCTGATGCTCATCATCCACTTGCTATTTTCTCCCACTGGTGGACCAGTTGTTTTCTTGACTTTTTTCTTGTTTTTTATATGTTAAAAGAAGGTTTTTTTCTCACAAGATTTTAAGCCTTAGCTTTCCTGATTTCATCTTTGCAGCAATAGCAGCAATAGCAATAGCAGTTAGACTTATATACCGCTTCATAGGGCTTTCAGCCCTCTCTAAGCGGTTTACAGAGTCAGCATATCGCCCCCACAGTCTGGGTCCTCATTTCACCCACCTCGGAAGGATGGAAGGCTGAGTCAACCGTGAGCCGGTGAGATTTGAACAGCCGAACTGCAGATAGCAGTTCAGCTGAAGTGGCTGCAGTACAGCACTCTAACCTCTGCGCCACCTCGGCAGCCTTGGGTTATTTGTTGATATTCTGCCTTAATTGGGTGCCCCGCTTTCCACTTTTTATATTTGTTCTTTTTGTCTTTCAAATTTATAATTTTAGTTGTATAGAGGCTTCATGATAATCTCTGAAAATGCTTATTCCTTGTGGAAATTTAGATCTTTATTTCAGATATTATGTTAGATATATGGAAGTTATCTTTTCCCAGAGGCGTTCTCCATCCTTTCCAATCTTCAATCCCAAAAAACTCTCAAATCCAATAATAGAGTACAATTTTGCAACATTTTGAAGTTAAATAGCAGAAGAAAAATTCACCAAAGTAGAAAGAAGGAAGAATTTTGCATAATAAAAATAATAATAACAATAATAATAATTGATGAAATGAAAGGCAAGGGTAGGATAGAATGACAAAAAGAGATTGGATAACTATTTTTACAAAAATATCTATTAGTAATACTTAAACATAAAAATATGACAAAAAGAGATTGGATAACTATTTTTACAAAAATATCTATTAGTAATACTTAAACATAAAAATATGACAAAAAGAGATTGGATAACTATTTTTACAAAAATATCTATTAGTAATACTTAAACATAAAAATATGAATATAGTCCTGCAAAACAGAATTATGCCATTGGAACATTAAAAAATACTTTCAACTCAAATGTTTGATTGTTCATTAAAAACTGGTTGAGCACCATTTGATGAATCCCATATTGTATTGCCTGCTATGGACACCAATTTCTCATTTGTCTCTCTTATCTTTTAGCTTCGTTTATTTCTGAAAAACCTCCATTTCAACAATAGTGTTGGGGAAGAAATAGCTTTCAATGAGAATGGAAACCTGGCAGCAGCATACGATATCATCAACTTGATTACTTTCCCCAATCGATCCTTTCAGAAGGTCCATGTTGGACATATTGAACCTCAGAGTTCTCAAAAGGAAGACTTCATCATAAATACAACTGTCATTGTATGGAACCCCATATTTAAGCAGGTGAGTTAAACAAACCAAATAAAACATGGGGATATTTTTTCAAATTTCTATAATTTTAAACAAGTAATCTTAGAGTAGTTCCAAGAATATTTGATATCTTCTTAATGTTGTTAGAACACTCTTGTATTCTGGAAAAATGTAGTTCTCAAATCTACATTACACTTTCAGATGGTAGAGAAAGGGAGCTCTGATTACTGGGGGTTTGGACCCTTTTTCAGAGGCTTCATGAGAGCTTAGTGAAGTGGAAGATTCATCTTTTGAAAGGTAACACTGAATGGACGATCTACCTTTCTCCTTCAAAACAAATATGAAAAATTACACTTACATTAATACAAACAAAAAGGGAAAGATTTTATATATATAGAGAGAAGGTTGGTTGGTAGGTAGTTAGATAGGTGGGTGGATGGAGAGATGGAGGGATGGAGAGATGGATGATTGATAGTTAGAAGTGTTAGATATTAGTTCAAACTGCAGTGGTTTCCACCAGGATCCTCTGATTTACCTTTCTCCTTTAAAAAATATATGAAAAATTACACTTACATTAATAGAAACAAAAAGGGATATACATATACATATATGTGTGTTTGTGTGTGTGTGTGTGAGAGAGAGTTATATTTGTGCTGGTAAATAAATAAAGGGAGACTAATATTGATCTATTTCAAGCTATTTAGCTCTCATCAGCTAGCCATACCCTTCCTGGGATTCTGGGATATATATGATAGATAAATACATGATTGATAGATGAATGACAGATAGACAGATAGACAGATAGATAGATGGATGGATGGATAGATGGGTGGATGGATAGATGGGTGGATGGATAGATGGATGGATATATGTAGGGATGGAGGGATGGATGATTGACATATAGAAGATGAATAGATAGACAGACCGACAGACAAAAAGACAGACTTTCCCACTGATGAGTTTATCTGACTTTGTAGTCAAAGTTTGAATCAGCTGAATCAATGAAAATTGGGATACCACCCTTGAGTGGCAACATAACACAGGAATAATTGGAAAAGGATACCAAATGCTAAACAGGAATATTTTTGCTGTCAACTCAGCAGTTTCAACACTCTTTCCCATACATCACAAATTTATTTTGGATTTTCTTATTACTATTCAAATTTAAAACAGCTCATTAATGTCATGAGAAACATACTCTTTCGTGATCCTCTTTAGGACATCTCAAGTTGCTTTATGTAATGTGAAGAGGTGCCCGGATTTGGATTTGTCTTCAAATTTTCAATAGCAGTTCAAAGACTTTTCAGATTTTAACTGCTCCTCTGACTGAGTCCAGCAATCGGTCCTAGGAATTCCATATTTTGCATTATTAGAAATTACAAGAATCTGAGTGTGGGGGAGGGTTGGATTTATTTAAAGAGAATGACTGCTGACTGATTGATTCAAAACCTGAACATAATCCATTTTAATGTCTTCCTCTGGCCATTCTCATTAGACACCACCTTCTGCCACCTGTGTAGAAAGCTGCCATCCTGGGTACCGGAAATTGATTGAGGAGGGAAACCAGGTTTGCTGCTATGACTGTGTCAAGTGTTCAGAGGGAAGCATTTCCACCATGATTGGTAAGGAAAAAAAGATATATGTTTCTTTAAAGATATATTTTGTTCTAACCAATTTTTTGTTCTGAAATATACCGGATTTTTCAGAGTATAAGACGCACCATTTCCCCCCTAAAAAGAGGGTGAAAATCTGAGTGTGTCTTATTCATTGAATACAGGGTTTTTGGCCCCAAGAAACCCCATGCCCCCTTCACAAAAATGGATGTGCAGAGGGTTTGGGAGGTTTGCAAAATGCTCCTGGGGACTGGCAAGGGCAAACACGAGTGAAAAATGGGCTGGTTTTTGCTCATATCCCCCTCCCCAGCCCCCAGGAGCACTCTACAAGTGCCCTCTAAAAGCTATGCATGGTCCTTTTTTTTGGCAAAAAAAGGGTCATTTTTTGCTTGTTTTTGCCCAAAACACCTCCCAAACCCCAGCCCCAGGAGTACTTTGCAGGCCTCTCAAACTCTCTGCTTTCCTTATTTTTACAAAAAATGAGGTGTGCAGAGGTTTAGGAGGTCTGCAGAGTGCAAAACTTTTTTTTAGTTTACTTGTTCAAAATCGTATACTCCCCAAAATACGGTGGTTTTAAAGAAAAGCATGGGATCTCTCACCAGCCTTGTTCTCTTTCTTGTTTTTTTTAAGTAAAAACATTTCTTTATTTAATTATGTAATCTCTTGTTCAGGAAATGTAGTTTATTGAATACAAAATAAACTTTAAAAGAATTTTCTTAAAGCAAAAAATGTAAGAGTTTTGTTCTCTCCCAAAGCAGCTTCAGGATGGAATAATTTTTAAGAACTTAATTCTATTCAATGTGTAGACTTTTTAGAGAGTTTATTTATGGTTCTCAGATTCCAACCAATGTGACAAGTGTCCCGCAGAGCAATATCCAAATGAGAAACATCATCAATGTATTCCCAAAATTATCGCCTACTTATCCTACAAAGAAGTCCTGGGAGAAGTCCTGACTGGCTTTGCTGTTTCTTTTGCTGTCATCACAATTGCGGTGATGGGGACATTCATCTTCCACCAGAACACTCCCATCGTCATAGCCAACAATTGGGATATCACCTGCACCCTGCTTGTCTCGCTCCTGCTGTGTTTTCTTTGCTCCTTCCTCTTCTTCGGATGTCCAGGGAAAGTCACATGTCTGCTCCGGCAAGCAGTCTTTGGAGTTGTCTTCTCCATTGCAGTGTCTTGTGTGTTAGCCAAAACCATCACTGTGGTTCTGGCCTTCATGGCCACAAAGCCAGGGAACCGCATGAGGTGGTGGGTGGGGAAAAGGCTGTCCGTCTCAGTCATTGTTTTTTGCTCCCTTATTCAAACAAGCATCTGTGCTGTCTGGTGGACCATTTCTCCTCCTTTCCCAGAGTTGGACATGCATTCCTAACTGGATGAGATCTTAGTGCAATGCAACGAAGGCTCGGAGATCATGTTTTACCTTGTGCTGGGCTACATGTGGCTTCTGGCCCTCATCAGCTTCACAGTGGCCTTCTTTGCCCGGAAGTTGCCCGACACTTTCAATGAAGCCAAGCTCATCACCTTCAGCATGCTGGTCTTCTGCAGTGTTTGGGTGTCCTTTGTGCCCACGTACTTGAGCACCAAGGGGAAATCCATGGTGGCTGTGGAAGTCTTCTCTATCTTGGCCTCAAGTGGTGGTTTACTAGGTTGCATTTTCCTGCCCAAGTGCTACATTATCATATTGAGGCCAGAGCTGAATACGAGAGAGCAGCTAGTTAGGAAAAAGAATGGTGTGATTTCAAGAGCAACATGAATGATGGCTGAATTCTATGATGCTATAAAAAGAACACGACAATTATTGGCCAAAGAATTTCATTCAGGAATAATTGTCTTCTCCAATTTTTTAATAGCAATAACATTTAGATATGTATACTGCTCCATAGTTCTAATATTTCAAAACCTCCTCCCAGAGGGGAGCAACAGAAACAGACCATAAAATGGGTGTGTGGGGTCTCTAACAATGCTTTAAGCACATAGCATTTATAAGGAGTATCCTGAAATAGCAATAGCAATAGCAGTAGACTTATATACCGCTTCATAGGGCTTTCAGCCCTCTCTAAGCGGTTTACAGAGAGTCAGCATATTGCCCCCAACAATCTGGGTCCTCATTTTACCCACCTTGGAAGGATGGAAGGCTGAGTCAACCCTGAGCCGGTGGGATTTGAACCGCTGAACTGCTGATCTAGCAGTAGCCTGCAGTGCTGCATTTAACCACTGCGCCTTCCTATAGCCTTCCTGGCTGTCCTTACAACTCTCTATATGGACTTTCTGACTGAGGCACTACCACCAAACCAAACATTGGTGAAGAGATTGTTTGTTAAAATAATCTCGAGACTTCCTGGGCGGGATCTTGCTGATGGCGGCAGCTTAATGGAGCTGCCCCGGGGTTTCTGGTTGTGTTATCTGCCTAGATATCTGGCAGGTACCTCACTCTTCAGGCAAAGAAGAGGGGGAGAGAAGATCCAGCTGGCAAGAGCTTTTCCTTTGAAGTTTGCAGCCTTTTCAGCTGTGAAGGGAAGGCGGGCCAGCCAAGGTTGAATCATTATCTCTGTGCCGGAAATACCTAGCCGTCGTCTTCATGGCTCAAAGTAAGATACCTCCACTTAGGACAATATTTGATCTATTTATCTGAATTTAATACAAGCAGAGTCCGTATGTGAGAACCTTATCTGTTTTTTTAAAAAATCCTAGCTTCATTTTTTACAAGAGCTTCCTTCGTGTACTTAGCTTTTTTTTTCTTAAAAGAAACTGGCTCCTAAAGTGGCGATTGTGAGTTCTTCGTAACAATGCCACATTCCTAATTCTTCTGCAAAAGCAGTGATAAAAGTTCAAAGGGAGGAACAGCCAGCCAGCAGTTTCTTATTAATTAGTTTCACTTCTCTGAAGAGTTTACAAGACTTTGTTCTTATCAACTTTGTTATTTCTGATACAGAGAAGTCAAAGACGGCACTGAATATGCCGAGCTGCTTCGTTACAATGCTTTTTCTTCTTTTTCTTCTTTTTTGAAATCCTTTGAAAAATCCTAAAGAGTTAAAAAAAGGGGTGACTTAACAGTCTTTTTTTTTTTCGTAAGCTGCACAGCGAGCCAGTAGAGCTTGATTAATTGCCCATAGATAAGACTTATAATGGCATCAAAATTACTTCCTGGGGGAAAACTTCCTCCTAGAGGCACATCTCCAATACCTGGCACAAAGTTGCCCCCTACTAGAGATGTGCTAATGAAAGAACTTTTTTTGGAAACCTTCAAAGAATTCAGAGAGGAGATTAAGGAGATAAAGGACGAATTAAAAGAGTTTAAGGCGGACTTATATGATAAACTTGATACTAGGATTGCCAAAATAAACGATGATATGCTGGGACTGGTAACCGTACTGACAGAACATGTTTCTGGAATTGAAGATAACTTAGAGGTTCTTAATGAAGCTAATACCAACTTGACATCCAAAACTGAGGTGGTGCAACAAAAAGTTGAAAACGCTGAAAAACAGATTATTATGATACAGTACAGGCAGATGGAGTTCGCATTAAGAGTCAGGGGGTTGTGTGAGAATAAACAGGAGAACTTGAAACAGATTTTTTCAGAGGCTTTTGACCATCTGGTGGGACGACCGGGGTCCAACTTTGACTGGCAGATCGATAAAATTTATCGCGTTAATTCATGGGCGGCAAAACAAAAGCAACTCCCCCGAGATGTAGTTATATACTTTGCCACAAGAGAGTTCAGAAACATGATATTACAAGAGTCCTATAACACCAGGCTTCAAGTCGGCGGCCAGGATTTGATTGTCTTGAAAGAAATACCACCTCAAATGCTAAGAGCCAGGAGAGATTATGCTTTTCTAGTGGAAGAACTCAGAAACCGTCAGATACAGTATAGATGGGATGTGCCATTTGGTATTATAATTACATTTGACAAGCAAAGATATCGTCTCAACTCTGTATGGAAAGCCCGAGATTTCTATCACAATATTTTGAAGGTGGGACACCCTGCACTATCTGGATCTGGAGAAAGACCACAAGAAGGACAAGATAGACGGCAAACTACACAACTACCAGACAAGACGCACCATCTTCCCCTCCCAGAAGGGCAAGCTGCCATGGAACAAAGACCTAGCCATATGACCACCAGACGAATGGAAAAACAAGCTACAATGCAACAACCTCAACAATCACCGGCCATTGATCAAGGAGTTACAGCAACAAGCTCAGAAGCCATGGGAGGAGCTAGGCCAAAGGTTAAACAGGCCATGCAGGAGGCTCTAAAAAAGCTTCAGGTAACCAAAGATGACAACTAAGATTTTGACATGGAATGTCAATGGACTGCACTCTCCACAGAAGAGAAAGAAAATATTCCACTATCTTAAACAGTTCAAGAATGATATAATTTATCTACAAGAAACTCATATCAAATCAACTGATCAAAAACATTTGTTTAACCCCAAACTTGGTCAACATTTTGTGACCTCTGCTATGGAAAAGAAAAATGGTATAGTTGTATACTTAAGAAAAGACATTAAGACTGAACTAATTGAAGCAGATCACTTTGGAAGATATATCGCGCTAGACCTAGTCTTAGAAGGGAAAAAAACATTACTTTTGGGAATTTATGCTCCTAATCAATAGCAAGACGGATTCTATAGAAATCTTCATGCTAAATTAGTACAGTGGGACTATAAGTCTTGTATACTATTGGGTGACTGGAACGGCGTGATTGACACTAAAAGAGATAAGAAGACCTCTTGCCCTAATACTAAAATGCGAGCTAAGCTACCCAAACCTTTTTTTGACATGATGGACGACTTTGAATTGAGAGATATTTGGCGAGAAAGAAACACAGAGGAATATGATTTCACCTTCTTTTCTGATAGACATCAATCCTTTTCAAGGATTGATTTTATACTAATCACTAACGATTTACTTTCTAGGGTGAAGAAGACAAAGATTGTGGCGAGAGTCCTTTCGGATCATAACCCAGTTTGGATAGAATTGGGAAGGATAGTGCAGGCAAGAAGGTCTTGGAGGCTGAATGAAAACTTATTTAGATATGAGAAGTACATTAATGATTGTAAAAAATTGTTATCTGAATACTTTGTTCTGAATATGAATAAGGGTACACCTATGGAATTTGTATGGGATGCAAGCAAAGCGTATATGAGAGGAGTACTGATGAATATAAACAAAATACATAGACATAAACAAGGGCTGAAACGAAAAGAATTGGAAGACGAAATTAAAGGGAAGGAGTTGGAGTTAACATTGAATCCAGGCGATACAAAGGTTAAGGAAGCAATTACTATATTAAAATCCCAATTTGATATGTTGATCTCTGATCAGGTAGCCACTAGTTTATTATATGAAAAACACAATACTTTTTGTAACGCAAATAAACCGGGCAGATGGTTAGCTTATCAGATTAGGAAAAAAACGAAAACTCGAAATGTAAACAGATTGATTTATAGAGGGAAGGAGGTGTTTCAACAGGAGGAGATTCAAAAGGCATTCCGGGAATTCTTTACAGAATTGTATAAAGGGGACAAAATTAAGGGTTTAGACATAGACAAATACTTAGATAAAGAGAAAATACCCCTAGTTAGAGAAGAGTACAGGCAAAAGTTGAACCAACCAATAACTTCAGGGGAAATCTTGCAGGTAATTAAACAACTAAAGTTAGGGAAAGCGCCAGGCACAGATGGCTTGACAGCGGTTTACTATAAAAACTTACAGTTAGAAATGGTAGAACCTCTTAGAGAACTATTTAATAAAATTCAAACGGAAGGTAAAATGCCCCCATCTTGGAAGACAGCGTTTATATCATTGATACCCAAAGAAGATCAAGATATTATCCAACCAAAAAATTATAGACCTATCTCATTACTTAATGATTATAAAATTATAATGGAGTTATGCCTGATATTCTTGCCCGCAGCTCGGTGGAGACCTTAGTCACTACTTTGAACTCGGTGGCAGCTGAGGCTCTCCACCGGATTGCGCCTTTACGGCCAATCCGCAGCAGTGGATCCAGGAGGGCCCCTTGGTTTACTGAGGACCTCCGGGAGATGAAGCGCCAAAAGAGATGCCTAGAGCGCCGCTGGAGGTCCAGTAAATCCGAGTCAGACCGAGCACTATTAATAGCAATAGCAATAGCAGTAGACTTATATACCGCTTCATAGGGCTTTCAGCCCTCTCTAAGCGGTTTACAGAGAGTCAGCATATTGCCCCCAACAATCTGGGTCCTCATTTTACCCACCTCGGAAGGATGGAAGGCTGAGTCAACCCTGAGCCGGTGAGATTTGAACCGCTGAACTGCTGATCTAGCAGTAGCCTGCAGTGCTGCATTTAACCACTGCGCCACCATTAAAAGCTTGCATCGGAGCATACCTCTCAGCAATAAGGACAACCAAGAACAACTATATTGCTGCTCTGATAGCATCCGCAGAGTCCCGCCCTGCCACCCTGTTTAGGGTGACCCACTCCCTCCTAACACCGAGGGTTGTGGATAACCCTTTACAGGGTAGAGCAGAGGAATATGTCCAGTTCCTCGCGGACAAAGTTGCTCGGCTTCAGAAGGACCTGGACTCCAATTGCACAGAGCCAGCCGGGGTACCGGGGGAAGGTCTTCAACGACATCTCTGGACTGACTTTCAACCTGTTGCCCCTGATGAAGTGGACAAGGCCATGGGAGCAGTGAGTGCTGCCACATGTATACTGGACCCATGCCCCTCCTGGCTGGTTGTGAACAGCAAGGAGGTGACACGGAGCTGGATCCAGGCGATGGTGAATGCCTCTCTTCGGGAGGGCTTCTTCCCACCGGCATTAAAGATTGAGGTGGTGAGACCCCTCCTGAAGAAGCCATTGCTGGATCCAGCCATTTTGAACAACTATCGACCAGTCTCCAACCTCCCCTTTATTGAGAAGGTTGTTGAGAAAGTGGTGGCCTCTCAACTCCGACGGTCCTTGGATGAAGCTGATTATCTGGACTCCTTTCAGTCTGGATTCAGGCCTGGCTACAGCACAAAAACCGCTTTGGTTGCACTGACCGATGATCTCTGGAGAGCCAGGGATGGAGGTAATCCCCCCATCCTAGTGCTCCTTGACCTCTCAGCGGTATTCGATACCATCGACCATGGTATCCTTCTGTGATGGTTGCGAGAGGTGGGGGTGGGAGGCACCATTTTTCGGTGGTTATCCTCCTACCTCTCGGACAGGTCACAGTCGGTGTTGGTCGGGGGCAGAGGTCAACCCCTAGGCCCCTGAAATATGGGGTTCCTCAGGGTTCAGTCCTGTCCCCCCTCCTGTTTAACATTTACATGAAGCCACTGGGTGAGATCATTCGACAGCACGGGATAAAATACCATCAATACGCGGACAATACTCAGTTGTATCTGTCCGCCCCATGCCAACTCAGTGAAGCAGTTGACATGATGTGCCAGTGCCTGGAGGCTGTCAGGGTCTGGATGGGGGTTAACAAGCTTGTGCTCAATCCAGACAGGACCGAATGGCTGTTGTGTTTCCCTCCCAAAAATCTGGTTAGCATTCCATCACTCAGGCTGGGGGGTTAAATTTTACGCCCCTCAGACAGGGTTCGCAATTTGGGAGTCCTCCTGGACCCACAGCTGACTTTAGAACATCATTTGTCGGCTGTGACCATGGGGGCATTTGCCCAGGTTCGCCTGGTGCACCAGTTGCGTCCCTACCTGAACCGGGAGGCACTCGCAACAATCACTCACACCCTCGTGACCTCAAGACTGGACTTCTGCAATGCGCTCTACATGGCGCAGCTCTTGAAGAGCATTCGGAGACTTCAACTTGTCCATTATGCAGCCGCGCAAGCGATTGTGGGTGTACCTCGATACACCCACATTACACCTATCCTCCGCGAGCTGCAATGGCTTCCAATCGGTCTCCGGATATGCTTCAAGGTGCTAGTTATTACTTATAAAGCCCTTCATGGTATTGGACCTGGGTACTTGAGAGACCACCTGCTGCCAATTACCTCCCAAAGACCCATTAGATCGCACAGGGTCGGCCTCCTCTGGGTTCCATCCACCAGCCAATGCCATCTAGCTATGACCCGGGGGAGGGCTTTCTCTGTTGCAGCTCCGGCCCTTTGGAATGAACTCCCCGCGGACCCTCACCTCTCTCCTGGCTTTCCGAAAAGCTGTTAAGACCTGGCTGTGCCGGCAGGCCTCCTTTCCCCTCTCAACAGGTGTGGTTGTTGGTTATTTTAAATGCCTGTTTTGTATTTGTATGTTCCCTTTTCCCGTTTGAGTTGTTCGCCACCCTGAGTCCCTACAGAGAATAGGGCGGCATATAAGTAAAATAAAACTTCAAACTTCAAACTCCAAAAAATATGGTAGTCGATTACCAAACACTCAAATGTTTAATCATAAGAGAAGTGAGTGCGACTGGATGGTAATCATGACAGCATGCGATTATAGTTTTAGAGGGGGCACTGGTACAGCATGTACCATATCTTAAAACATGTCAGCAAAGTGGAGGGGCAGAAGAGATATGCATTTAACTAAATTGGGAGACTGGGAGTTGAGAAGGGAGAATTTATCTGCCTACTAATCAATATCTTGCTCTATTAATCAGCATTGCTTTCCTTGGATTGAGAAAGCAGGACTCAAAATCTGTTATGATCCCAAGATCAGTTAATTCTCCCCTGATGAGGAGCTGTCAAGAGATGGGTCACAAAATTTCTTCAATTGGAAAAATATTTGAATAGCTTTGGGAAAGGGAATTGCCTACCTACCTAAAGTAAATAAACTTGTTTTTTTGGGCATGCACAGAACCTAGGGGGACGGAGCAGTTTAAGTTTACCATTAGCAACAACTCCATGAGGCTCAATACGTGGCATTATGAATCACTCAGATGATAATTATTGTAATCTACAACATTAGATATGCATAAAACCAATAGAGAGTCTATTTCATTGTCCCAGGCAAAGTGTTGTGAAAAAGATGTGGCTGCACTCCTATGAATGGAGCCAAATTACTTTGGCATTCAACATACTTTGCCATGGGTTTCTACTCTCTCCTTTTGTCCTCCAAGCTTCTTTCAACAAGACCTTGAACCCCATTTGCAGTAAGAAACTACGTTTTCGGCTTAGTTTCCCTGCTCACTTCAGAGATGTAGTCATTGGAGAATTTGGGTCAACTGTATATTCTGAATTGTCTTTACTGAACTTTATGGAATTTCCAGAAGGATCTTTGAGAGGAAGGCAAGTACTCCTTTGAAAGAAAATGATGTGCCCTTCAAGGGTTGGTTTTTTTTAAAAGAAGATTGTATTCATCATATAAGGAACACGGAGGCTCAGTGACTAAGACACTGGGCTTGTCAATCAGAAAGTTCAACAGTTGGGCAGTTCAAATCCCTAAAGCTGTGTAGCGGAGTGAGCTCCCATTACTTGTCCCAGCTTCTGCCAACCTAGCAGTTTGAAAGCATGTAAAAGTACAGGTAGAAAAATAGAAACTACCTTTTGTAGGAAGGTAACAGCATTGTGTGCGCCATCGGCATTTAGTCATGCCGGGCACATGACCACGGAGACATCTTCAGATTCTTTGGCTTAGAAACAGAGATGTGCATCACCCACTAGATTCAGGAACAACTAGCACATATGTACGAAGGGCACCTTTAACCTTACCATTCAAGATATTCTGGGTACATTTTTTCCACTTTAGATGAGAATTAAAGCTGGTTTAAACATGGTATTTATTTATTCATTTGTCTTGGTTAATGATGTTTCAGGTGCTGGAATATAGCGGTTGAATGTAGCCTTATAGACATGGTTCTGCATGTGTCTGTTGTTATTCATGAATTAATCTGTTCGTGAGAAGATTTGGTTTTAATTACATTGTTCCTCTATTTTTTTATTTAGTATACAAAAAGAAAAAGAAACCACATCAAAACTATTCTGCGTGAATATTTTAATAAAAGTTGTGAGTCCTCTACATCTATGATTCCCATACTATATAATGAAACTGTTTGGATTTTTTCACTTATTCCTTAATTGCAAACACTTCTATATACCAAGAGTTTTATTTTATAAAGAATGTGGTTGCTTGAGTTTTCTACTTATCATGCAGTGAGTCTCCTTGGTACTTTATGGCACACAAAGAAGGGACAGATTTAAATATATAAATGTGTAAAAATGATATATCTTAAGCAGGGATTGATTGCTGCTGGCATTGCTGCCAGTTCCCATTGCACATGCTTCATACACTGTCGGCTATAAATTGTTCTGCGCATGCACAGAACATGAAAAAATGACTGAAAAACAAGCTGACAGCAGCAACCTGGAACCAATTTAGGGGCATGGCCAGCAAGCTGTCCCTACCAGTTTGGCAAGTATATCTTAAGTATTTGGATTGTCATTAATAGATGGCACAATCCATCAGCTTCTGTCCTCCAGTTGCATTGTTGCCCTACATACATGAAACAATTCTTGCAATTGCATTAAACTTTTGTTTTAAACTTCTCAAAATATGATGCAGAAATGCTATCAGATCCTCAAGTGAGATTCACACCCTCCAATTCAGTTCCTCATTCCAATGCAACTGCAATAAATATGAATCAGTTACCAGGCACCCAAATATAAATCACATGACCAAGGGGATGTGGTAATGGTTCTAAGTGTGATGGATCGTCATAAATCACTTTTTTCAGTGCCGTTGTAACTTTGAATGGTCTGTTGTAAGCTGAGGACTTCCTGTACTCATTCAAGCAGACAAATACATCATTTTAGGTGTGGAGAAAAACATTAATATTGTAGAACTAAATGAAATTCTTATTACAGGCCATTGCCGAAAAACTTACAACATGTCCTAGCCTTCAATTTTGCCATTCAGGAGATCAACATGAATGAGGACTTGTTACCCAACATCACCTTGGTCTCCAAGATACATGAGAATGGTTTTCAGGCAATGAAAGCCTCTGAGAACCTTTTGGATTTCCTCTTTCTTGGAAGCTGGTGTCCCTTCAATTACAGAAAGGGAAAGGACCAAAATATCATGGCTGTCATTGGTGATGTTCCTTCCCAGAACACCATCCAGATAGCCAACATCTTAAATGCCTACAAAATTCCACAGGTAAGGATCTGGGCTCACATAAATGCTCAAGCAGGAAGAGGAAAAGGTGATAGTTTAAAAAAAAACTATGGTAGGACCAAAATTGGGGGCAATCTCTCAAAGGGCAGATCAAGTTTTTATGTGCTTATTTTGTCAGAGAAATGCAATGCATCAATTACTATTGCAACAGGAGTAATTCTTAATAAGCGCAAACATTTCATTTGGTATATAAGAAATGGTGTAACTGTCCTTCTTGCTATCTTGATATTTCTCCTTCTCCTCCTCCTCCTCCTCCTCCTCCTCCTCCTCCTCCTCCTCCTCCTCCTCAGTTTCAAGCGTAGCAATTATTAACTGATATGGTAGCAGTGTGTCTGATATTGTATCTCCATCTTCTGGGCATGCCTCTTGTTATTTGACTTTCTCCTCTTGTTCTTTATGCCATAACAATTTTAAATATATTGATCAGTAAAGTAATAGATATAAAACCTTTATAATATACAGAAAAAGAGATATTTGAGTATCAAGATGGGAAATTAATATTGTCCAATCCTTAAAGAATAAGCCTCCTCTTGTTTTACCTATTCCTATCTGCTGCCTATTTCTGCTTAGCACAATGAAAAACTAAGATGACTTTGTCTAAAAAGTGATGAATGGAAAACAAATGAATGTCTTATAGCAAAAGCTATAAGGAAAGACTTGTTGATCCCCAGATTTAATATTTATATCTCCCATCAAGATTTTTTTATTGAAATAAAATGCAAAAGAAATGTACTTCCTTCCTTCTTGTTGACATATCTGCAAAAACAGTACATTGTCTAAAAGCATCATTATTATTCCCACTCTGCAGCTCAGTTTTGGCACTTTTGACCTGGCATTGAGTGATAAACAGCATTTTCCTTCTTTCTTTTGGATGACTCCAAATGAAAACCTCCAGTATGCTGGGATTATTCAGCTCTTGAAATATTTTGGATGGAATTGGATTGACCTTCTCATTCCAGAAGACGCCACTGGAGAGAGATTTCTCAGAATTCTGAGACCAAAATTCATCCAGAGTGACATTTGCATTTCTTTAATTCAGTTTGTTCCAAGAATGATGACTTATAACCCCAGTGTCATACGGAAGAGTAATCTAAATAACATAGGACGTCTCCTGTGGTATAGTAAAACCAATGTAAAACTTGTTTATGGGGACATGGAATCTATAGAAGGTTTACGAATACTTCTTGAAGGCTATGAAATTGGTAGCAGGTGCCCAATAGAGAGGGTTTGGATCATAAGTGCTCTCTGGGATGTCACATCTGTCTTTGAGTCAAAGAAATTCACCACATTGTCCTTCAATGGCAGCTTGTCTTTTGCCCTACACACAAATAGGGTTCCAGGCTTTCAAGAGTACCTGGAGAACCTAAATCCATATCACTCTAAAGTGCCTTTGCTACCTGTGTTCTGGAGTGCCGCATTTATCTGTTCATTTCCAATAAGCAGTATACTTGTACCAGGCCAAAGAAAATGCACTGGGAAAGAGGATTTGGGGAGTCTCCCTGGAACTGTCTTTGAAATGGAGATGTCTGGCCAGAGCTACAGTATTTACAATGCTGTGTATGCTGTAGCACATGGTCTCCATGCTATATATTCATCCAGAGCCAAGCAGAAGACAAGAGGCAATGAAGAGAAGTGGAATTTTCTGAAAGTCCAACCTTGGCAGGTGAGTTACATTGCCTTTCAATTGGAAAGTAGCCATAATAGCAGAGTTATTTTAATGTTTACACAATTCACTAAGTATACTTTTATGAATGAAGACAAATATACATGTCCCAGGATAATGATGAGAGATTGAATCTGGGTTGTTCAATGGGACCAGAGATTTACTCATCCGAGCTTCCAGGCTCATGCTGGAGCCCATCTTCAGAATACTTCCCTCTACTGAAATATATGCTTGGGCTGTTTATTTTATTTTTTGTATATTTTTTAATATTTTTTAAGAATTCAAAACATAAAAAGTCAATATCTCAATTTTAAGTTATGATATGTTTTTCATAGTTCTGTTTTTGATAGGTTGGATTGCTTTTTTCTTTTGTGTAAAGCCAGATGCAAAAAATGAATTAAACAGTTCTTCTTTCTCTCTGATGCTCATCATCTTCTTGCCATTTTCTCCCACTGGTGGACCAATTGTTTTTTTTGACTTTTTTCTTGTTTTTTATATGTTGAAAGAACGGTTTTTTTGTCACAAGATTTTGAGCCTTAGCTTTCCTGATTTCATCTTTGCAGCCTTGGGTTATTTGTTGATATTCTGCCTTATTTGGATGCCCAATTTTTCACTTTTTATACTTGTTCTTATTGTCTTTCAAATTTATACTTTTAGTTTTGTAGAGGCTTCATAGTTATCTCTAAAAATCCTTATTCCTTGTTGAAATTTAGATTTTTATTTACATATATTGTTAGATATATGAAAGTAATCTTTTCCAAGAGGAGTTCTGCTTCCTTTCCAATCTTCAATTCCAAAAACTCTCAAATCCAATAAAAGACTAGAATTTTGCAACATTTTGAAGTTGAGTAGCAGAAGAAAAATTCACCAAAGTAGACAGAAGGAAGAATTTTGCAAGATAATAATAATGATTGATGAAATAAAGGGCAAGGGTAGGTTAGAATGACAATACCTGTCTTTCTCTAAGATATTTTTGGTGTAGGCATTTTCTGTCCCATGCCTGAAGAAAAGTTGATTTAATATATCAAGGAAATTATTGAACTTCTCAACCGTGTTTTCTAGAATAGAACACCAATAAGTATGTTTTCTTGTAATATCCATTATATAGCGGGTTTGCCACAAAGAAGAGGGAGTGAAGATATTCTTCAAAGCACTTGGAGGCAGGACAAGAAGCAATGGTTGGAAAATAATCAAGGAGAAAACCAACCTAGAACTAAGAAGAAATTTCTTCATAGTTAGAACAATTAATCAGTGGACTGACTTGCTTCCAGAAGTTGTGGGTTCGCTAACACTGGAGGTTTTTAAGAAGAGATTGGATAACTATTTTTCTGAAATGGTACAAGGTTTCCTGCTTGAGCAGGGAGTTGGACAAGAAGAGTAGAAAATATCCAAAGTCACTTCCAACTCTTTTATTCTATTATTCTGTTATATTTCTGAGCAACTGTTTTTATCCCTCATGAAGTACTGCAGAACAGAATTATGCCGTTGGAACATTAAAAAATACTATCAATTCAAATTTTGATTGTTCATTAAAAACTGCTTGAGCACATTTTGATAAATCCCATATTCTATTGCCTGCTATGGACACCAATTTCTCACTTGCCTCTCTTATCTTTTAGCTTTGTTTATTTCTGAAAAACCTCAATTTCAACAATAGTGTTGGGGAAGAAATAGCTTTCAATGAGAATGGAAACCTGGCAGCAGCATACGATATCATCAACTTGATTACTTTCCCCAATCGATCCTTTCAGAAGGTCCAAGTTGGACATATTGAACCTCAGAGGTCTCAAAAGGAAGACTTCTCCATAAATACAACTGTCATTGTATGGAACCCCAAATTTAAGCAGGTGAGTTAAACAAACCAAATAAAACATGGGGATATTTTCTCAAATTAGTAGAATTTTAAACTAGTAATCTTAGAATAGTTCCAAGAATATTTGATATCTTCCTAATGTTGTTAGAACACTCTTTTATTGTGGAAAAATGAAGTTCTCAAATCTACATTACACTTTCAGATTGTAGGGAAAGGGAGCTCAGATCACTGGGGTTATGGGCTCAGGGGCTTTCTGAGAGCTTAGTGAAGTGGAAGATTCATCTTTTGAAAGGACGATTTACCTTTCTCCTTCAAAACAAATATGAAAAATTACACTTACATTAATACAAACAAAAAGGGAAAGATTTTATATATATAGAGA
>NC_045558.1:125061939-125069439 GCF_009769535.1 Thamnophis elegans | reverse complement strand
GTTACAGAATCAGAAGTCCTGCTAGAAATACTTCAAAACCAGAGGGAAACAACAGAAACAGACCATAAAGTGGGTGTGTGGGGTCTCTAACAATGCTTTAAGCACATAGCACTTATAAGCAGTATCCTGAATAACAGGAAGCAGCCTACCTATAACCTTCCTGGCTGTCCTTACCACTCTCTATATGGACTTTCTGACTGAGGCATTAACACCAAACCAAACAGTGGTGAAGAGATTGTTTGTTAAAATGATCTCAATCTTCTCTCTGGAAAAAGTGACCAGGACAGAAGGAGAAAGATCTGCTCTCCTCATCTGACACAGGAATGCAGGTGTTGGTTTGCTTCACTCAGGATGACATGTGGAGAGACCAATTCAGATTGTTAATTGTCTGCACCCCCAGATCCTTAATGATGTTGATCACCTTTAGAGCTGCATTCTTGATACTGAGTGTACTATGACAAGGCTGGCTCTTTTTAACATCTACAATGATCTCTTTGTTTTATTAATATTTAGAATCTAGTTACTTTAATTACAATAAAATGCTGATATGGTTTATAGTCATGTATTTAGGGGGACGCAATAACTCAGTGGTAAAACACATAGCTTATAGATCAGAAGGTCAACAGTTCAGTGGTTTGAATCCCTAGCACTGCATGATGGAGTGAGTTCCCATTACTTGTCCCAGCTTCTGTCAACCTAACAGTTCGAAAGCACGTAAAAAGTGCAAGTAGAAAAATAGGGATCACTTTGGTGGGAAGGTAACAGTGCTCTGAGCACCTCCATACGCCTTCATGACCATGGAGTCTTCAGACAACGCTGGTTCTTTGCCTTAGAAGCAGAGATGAGCACAGCCCCTAGAGCTGGAAACAACTAGCATGCATCTCTTTATCTTTACCTATTTATTGGTACCCTCTTTCCAACACATTTTCTTTCTAATATCATTTTTTAAATTTATGGGATGGGGATCATATTCAAAACTTTGGAAACTGCAAGAGTAATAGCAATAGCACTTAGACTTATATACTGCTTCACAGTGCTTTACAGTCCACTCACAGCAGTTTACAGAATAAGCCTATTGCCACCAACACTCTGGGTCCTCATTTTACACACCTCAGAAGGATGGAAGGCTGAGTCAACCTTGAGCCTGGTGAGACCCAAACTGCCAAACAGCTAGCAGCCAGTGATCACCAGAAGTAGCCTGCAGTACTGGACTCTAACCACTGCACTACTGCAGCTCTTGAGTGTTATCCTCTGCTATACAAGATGAAAAGTTGAGCCAACCAAATTACTTCTGTACTTGTGGAAACATTTTTTGCCTAGGTATTGCTTCAGCTTGCAATGTTTATGCAATTTTAGGATCATTTTCTTTGCCATCTTATCCCTTATTTTGTTTATTTATTTGTTTATCAAATTTATAAACCCAGCCACCCCATATGGGAGGCAGTCCTCAGTAATACACAACAAAAAAATTAAAACCACAAATAAAAACAACCGATATACAAATATGTAAAAATCATATGAATGATAAATATAAAAACATATCTACAAGTTCTAGGCGAAGAGGGAAGAAAAACAGCCATCTCAGCAATAGAGCCATCTAAACACATCTCCCATTCTCTGGGAGCCCCAGGTTTGATAATATAACCAGTTCTTGAGGGCCTTCAGGAGTAAAACAGGATGGCTCATCTAATTTTAAGGTCAAAGAATGTTCCATAAGCAGGGAAACACAAACAGAGAAGTTCAATTGCATGGAAACCACTGAGCGCATGTCCTTATATGACAGTCCCTACAGGATGTTTTCTCTTGCAAATCTAATGAGGTGACCTGATATAACCAGGGAGACGCAGTCCATAAAATAACCGGGGCCCATCTCATTAAGGGCTTTATAGATCAAAATCAGCACCTTGAATTGAACTGATAATCAATGCAGCTCACAGAGCAGAAGTATAGCATGGGCTGTTTTAGAAGTGCAAGTGCTACTGCATTCTGTACCAGGTGAAGCTTCCACATTCAAGGGCAGCCCCATGTAGAATGCATTGCAATAGTCTAATATGGAGGTGACTTGGGCATGTGTAGCTATGATCAGGGCCTACCAATGCAGAAATAAGTTGTACAAAGGATCTCCTAGCCAAAGCTGCCATCTGCTCATTTAGCAGCAGTTATTTGAAGGACCTCCAGGTTGGATCAATCTGAGGCCATGTAACTCCATCCAGTCCTAAGATGGCAAATTGAGCAACCAGTGGGTCCCCGAATTCAGAGTCATTTTCAGACTTCAGCTGGTATCATATAGGAATGACCAAGATCCAAGCTGAAGAACAAATCCCAGTTAATAAGGACAACAGAGAGAGACATATTTATTCATTCAGGTGTGGGGTGGCCAATATTTTTACTACCGTTCGGGTGTGCTCCCACATATGCACATGCGCACAATGCTTCTGTTCATGCGCAGAAGTGTCTGGGTGGGTGGGCGGAACCTCCAACCACTCCTCCAACAGTTTGCCAGATCCGGGCCGAACCAGCAGTAACTCACCTCTGCAGGTTAGTATACATAGTTCTCGCTCAGTCTTGATGAAAACATCTCCATTGTGGGAAGAATTAATAAATATTATAACTGTTAGAAATATTTTATAGGGATTCATATGTTAACTAACCCAGCTGTCCAAAACAGGTTCTTGGTTAACAGTCTCAAAGATCCTTTAAGTTCACAGAGAACATAACATAATTAATTAAACACTTATTTCAAATTATAAATTTGACACATAAGCAAACACACGAAACTCAACTAACATGAAAACATAATTATAATGCTCACAGATTAAAGGAAGAGACCCAATCCATAACACTAGATTTAACCAATGTAGGTCAAGTGCCACCCTAGAATCAGCACAAACACACTTGTGCACCCAGGACGAACTCCCTTTTTTTATTCATTTTCTCTGCAACTCTCCCTATAGGCAACCTCTTTGATTGGAAATAAATAATTCTCCTTTCCTCACATCTATCTAGATTTTATTTTTATTTATTTTTATTACTTTTATTACTTTTTCTTTTCTGCATGTGCAGTCTGTGATCCTTGAGTAGAATCGTGTTGATGTCCATAATTCAGGGAGAAAATAAAGTCAATGTCAGAGTTTGAAGCAGGAATCACATCCTGAAAGCACAAACAGGTAACTGATTTCAGCAGGATTCATTAACGTCTCTTTATATGTAATATAACACATGAAGTCAATATACAATATCAAAAGCAGGTTTTCCAATGTGGTAGTATATACAAGCAAACACAGGCAGAGGAGAGAACAGTTTCAGTTTGGTGGACCCAGAAGTAACTTTCGGAACGCCTGCCCTGGCCCTGTCGCTCGCTCCCCCACCCGTCCACACTAAACTAACCCAGCCTGCTGCTCACTGATTGGCTGGAGTCCATCGGTTTTTACACTTCCATACTTGTAAGTCATTCCGTACACTTGAAATAAACCTACAAGAACTTGGAATTGGCTCTTCGTTAACTTAAATATGAAGACTATGGTTGGCAAGTGTGGGGGGACTTGAAGGTCTTGTGCATGTTGCTTGGGCAGCAAGCTGGGTATACCAAATACCCTTGTTTTCTGTGTCAATGGGACAGTCGAAACCGACAAAATCTCTTGACCAAGAAGAGTTGGCAGCCGAAGGTGCTGAACACACATTGCCTCTCTGATTGCTTCCGCTGAGTCGCACCCAGACGCCTTGTTCAGGATAACCCGTTCCCTCATAAATGGGAGGGATACGAGCGATCCTTTGCAAGGCAGAGTTGAGGATTACGTCCAATTCCTCGCGGATAAAGTTGCTAGGCTTCAGACGGACCTGGACTCCAATTGCGCAGAGCCAGCCGAGGCACCAGGGGAGAATCTGGAAGGACATCACTGGATTGATTTTCAAGCTGTTACCCCTGAGGACGTGGACAAGGCCATGGGAGCTGTAAGTGCCTCCACATGTGTACTGGACCCGTGCCCCTCCTGGCTGGTCGCTAACAGCAGGGAGGTGACACGGGGCTGGATCCAGGTGGTTGTTACCGCCTCCCTTCGGGAGGGGTTCTTTCCCCCCGCTCTAAAGGCGGTGGTGGTGAGACCCCTTCTGAAGAAGCCATCTTTGGATCCAGCCATCTTAAACAACTATCATCCAGTCTCCAACCTCCCCTTTGTGGGGAAGGTTGTTGAGAAAGTGGTAGCCTTTCAGCTCCGGCGGTCCTTGGAGGAAACCTATTATCTAGATCCCTTCCAGTCGGGATTTAGGCCTGGCTACAGCATGGAAACCACTTTGGTTGCATTGATCGATGATCTTTGGGGAGCCAGAGATGGAGGTTATGCCTCTGTCCTAGTGCTCCTTGACCTCTCAGCGGCCTTCGATACCATCGACTATGGTATCCTTCTGCGACAACTGCGGGAGGTGGGGGTGGGAGGCACTGTCCTATGGTGGTTCTCCTCTTACCTCTCGGACAGGTCGCAGTCGGTGTTGGTCGGAGGGCAGAGATCGACCCCTAGGCCCCTGAATTATGGGGTGCCGCAGGGTTCGGTCCTGTCCCCCCTCCTGTTTAATATCTACATGAAGCCGCTGGGTGAGATCATTCGACGGCACGGGATAAAATACCATTAGTATGCGGACGAGATGCAGCTGTATCTGTCCGCCCCGGGCCAACTCAGTGAAGCGGTTGACGTGATGTGCCAGTGCCTCGAGGCTGTTAGGGACTGGATGGGGGTTAACAAGCTTGTACTCAATCCAGATAAGACCTAGTGGCTGGTGTGTTTCCCTCCTACTAAT
The DNA here is from genome assembly GCF_009769535.1 of Thamnophis elegans. Taxonomy (NCBI): domain Eukaryota; kingdom Metazoa; phylum Chordata; class Lepidosauria; order Squamata; family Natricidae; genus Thamnophis; species Thamnophis elegans. The sequence goes on along the minus strand of NC_045558.1, from coordinate 125,064,648 downwards.
TGGCCAAGTTTCCATCTCTCAGGCTGGGGGGTCAAACAGTACGCCCCTCAGACAGGGTTCGCAATTTGGGAGTCCTCCTGGACCCACAGTTGACTTTTGAACACCACTTGTCAGCTGTGACCAGGGGGGCATTTGCCCAGGTTCGCCTGGTGCACCAGTTGCGTCCCTACCTGAACCGGGAGGCCCTCACAACAGTCACTCACGCCCTTGTGACCTCTAGACTGGACTACTGAAATGTGCTCTACATGGGGCAGCCCTTGAAGAGCATTCGGAGACTTCAGCTTGTCCAGAATGCAGCCGCGCAAGCGATCATGGGTGCACCTCGGTTCACCCACGTAACACCTATCCTCCGCGAGCTGCACTGACTTCCTATTGGTCTCCGGATACGCTTCAAGGCACTAGTCGTCACTTATAAAGCCCTTCATGGTATTGGACCTGGGTACTTGAGAGACCGCCTGCTGCCAATCACCTCCACTAGACCGATTAGATCCCACAGATTAGTCCTCCTCCGAATTCCATCCGCCGGCCAGTGTCGACTGGCGACTACCCGGAGGAGAGCCTTCTCTGTGGCTGCTCCGACCCTCTGGAACGAACTCCCCGTGGAGATTCGAACCCTCACCACCCTCCAGGCCTTCCGCAAAGCCCTTAAAACCTGGCTGTTCTGACAGGCCTGGGGCTAAAGAGCTGTTGCCCCCGTCTCGAATGGTATGACTGCTGTGTGTTTTTAAACTATGCATTGTTATGTTTCATTTTTAATCTTTTGTCTGTACCCCCCTTCCCTGATTTGAGTTGTGAGCCGCCTTTGGGGGGAAAGGGCGGCATATAAATATAATAAACAGAAACAGAAACAGAACAGTGAACAAAATGTCCTCCGAGAAACTTTGGTACCTTCCCATAAAGTTCTTCTACCACCTCTCCACATAAAATTGGGATTGATGAAGCAATTCGTAAAATCACTTCCAAGAGATGGAGAATGCTTCAAATACTTGATCACCAAGTTTCCATGCCTTGAAGGAAGGTGTGTTCGTCGGACTAGACATTAGAAGGCTTATAGTTGATCAAGAATTTGTCAATACCATGATGGATCCTCAAAAAGAAGGATGGACTGCATTTACATAAGTCGTACAGAAATTTTTAGGCAATAACAAAGATCCTCACTACAAAAAGATTGTCGGAAGAATGCTGAAAGCATTTCAAGATTTAGGTTGCCTGATGAGTTTAAAAATGTATTTCCTCCAGTCCCATCTTGACTACTTTCCTGAAAATTTGGGAGCTGTGACTGAGGAACAGCTGAACAGTGAATGATTCCCACAAGACATTAAAGAGAGGGAAAGGAGATACTAGGGGAAATGGAGCATTACAATGATGGCAGACTACTGTTGGATGCTTCAGAGAGACATTCCAGATGCTACTCACACGCGTAAATGCACTAAGAGGAACCTCACAAGGAAGAAGAATCGAGTTTAGTGTGTGTAGATAAGCTCATTTCAGTTCAAAAAAGGATTTTCATGAAAATATTATAATAAAATTTAATTTTATAAATCTATTTCCATTTATTTTACGGTATTGCCTTATTTAACATAGTTACCTAAATTGTAAGGAAACATGATGTCCAATGACAAAGGGGAGGTCATTTTCGGTTTCAGCACACAAAAAACATAAAATTATGTGGAATAATCAAAACAGCTCTCGAAAAAAAAAATCTGCAGACCTGTGGAGTGATGTTACTTCAGCTTTCAATATTTATGCAATTTTAGAATCATTTTCTTTGCCATCTTATCCCTTATTTTGTTTATTTATTTGTTTATCAAATTTATAAACCCACCCACCCCATATGGAGGGCAGCTCTCAGTAATACACAACAAAAAATTAAAACCACAAATAAAAACAACAGATATACAAATATATAAAAATCATAATGGTAACTATAAAAACAGAGCTACAAGTTCTAGGCAAAGAGAGAGTAAAAACAGCCATCTCAGCAATAGAGCCATCTAAAGTGTCTCCCATTAAGAGGTGGGTTCCTACCAGTTCGCACCTATTTGGTAGAACCGGTTCGTCAAATCTACTGAACCGATTAGAAGAGATTCCACCAGTGGACCCGGAAAGCAGGCCACACCTACAGAAGAGGTTCCAAATTTTTTTGAAACCCACCACTGGTCCTTGGATATGATTATTCTACACTAACATGCTCACATTTATAAAACTCAGTGCCTCTGTGAAAGGTAAGGATGACTACTGCATTTGTGGTACAATCAGAACATTGCATGTCTTGAAGTTGTTTTAACGCAAACCAAAGATGCCTTTTAAAAAACAACTTTACATCATATTCTTATGCATGCCAGTACTGTGTGTGAGGTAATTTAAGGTGGTTCTGACAAGTGTCGTCGGCATCTTCATATCCAGTCACATGGGTGGCAAGCCACTCCCATCCGGTCACATGGGCGGCAAACCACTCCCACAAAGGAGGCCACACCCACAGACTAGGTTCAAACAATTTTTGAAACCCACCACTGCTCCGATTCCCTGGGAGCCTCAGGTTTGATAATATAATCAGTTCTTGAGGGCCTTCAGGAATAAAACAGGATGGCTCATCTAATTTTAAGGACAAAGAATGTTCCATAAGCAGGGTAACACAAACAGAGAAGTTCAATTGCATGGAAACCACTGAGTGCATGTCCTTATATGACAATCCCTACAGATTGTATT